>NC_065410.1:11428196-11731227 GCF_024362695.1 Pectinophora gossypiella
AATTATTTCATATTTATGATAAATACTGCGCTAGTCTGGTATGAGTGTTTTTGGCCTAATGAGGGATTATCCAGGCTATGTTCCGCAATAATACAGATGGCGCTGTCGAGATTTAAAATAAAAAAAAGCAAATATACTTTATTGCACATCATCATCAGCCGTACGACGCCCACTGCTGGGCTTAGGCCTCCCCCAAGGATCTCCACGACGATCGGTCCTGCGCTGACCGCATCCAGCGGCTTCCCGCGACCTTCACCAGATCGTCGGTCCACCTTGTAGCGGGCCTACCCACTGAGCTTCGTCCGACACGTGGTCGCCATTACAGAACCTTTCCGCCCCATCGGCCATCGGTTCTCCTCGCTATGTATCCTGCCCACTGCCACTTCAGCTGCACACAACATACAAAACAAATCACAAATGGACGAAAGATACAGCACAATCTGGCGGCCTTATCTAACGTGATATTTTACTATTTTCTCTGTTATGTCACAATGTTATGTCACAAGCACATATAAAAATAATTGTTGCTTTTATGTTTTAAGTAGAATTATATTGCTAATTGATTTTTATTTTGACCAGAATAATAATGGGTGGAAGATGTAATTGTGCCTGGGTGTAATAAAAAGGGTCACCATTTATACCCAAAATCGAAGATAAAAGATGATGTCTGATATCCATGAAATAAGCAGGTTAAATGAAAAAAGAATATTTACGTCGCCATCTATATTGTTTTTGAAGAACGTAGCTTGGATAGTCGCTCATTTGTGCAATAGGTTTAGTAAGGAATGTAACAAAAATAGCGAAATTGTATCTATTATATTATATAAGTGTAAATAAAATTGGTACACTGTAACGGTGGTTATTTTATTTATATTTAAATAAGAGCGTCTCGTCGTCTCCCATTATCCCGTTTTTCACAGGGTCTGCTTACCTAACCTGAAGATTTGACAGGTCCAGCTTTTTACAGATGCGACTGCCTGTCTGACCTTCCAACCCGCGAAGGAAAATACAGCCCGCTACAGGTTAGGTCACATACCTCCGAAAAATGCATTTCTCGGGAATGTGGGTTTCTTTACGATGATGTTTTCCTTCATCGTTGAGCACGTGATAATCATTTATGATCCAAACATGATTTCGAAAACAAATTCGACAATCATTGGTTTAGGCCTCTGCTGGATTCGAACGTGCGACCTCAAAGTGAGAGACAAGCGTTCTAACGACTAGGCTACCACGGCTCTTTTATGATTAAATAAAAGCATGTTATTCTTATTGTTGTTATGTTGTTGTTAAAGTAGCATGGAGAATGCTACACTGAAAAAACGTGGTTCTTAAATTAGTGATGTGTGATGTATTTCTTATTCACCCGTAATAATTATTAAGAACATTGCCCAAAAAGCACAAAAGACAGTTTTTTTTGTATCCATCATACAAAAATAACCATCAAATTGTCGAAAATGTATGAATTCAGCTCTTGACGGTTTTGTTTGGAATTCAATCTCATTGTAGGTACCTACTAGTAATATTATAACATTCATTCCTTAAAGTGTGATATATTATGTGTCCTCTAACATGATGGACTAATGTTATGGGCGATAGGCTGATCCCTTATCACCATAAGGTTCATCATATCCATCTTTGGACTTCGTATCAACAGTGGCTGCAAGTTGATTACTTGAGGCTCTGCCCACCCCATTAGGGATTACGGGCGTGAGTTTATGTATGTATGTATGTATGATATATTATCCCAATCTATATCTTTTTGGGGAATATATCGTAATTTTCGTAACATAGACAAATAAAAGAAGACATTTCTTGAACAATATAAATTTTAATCACAGTACGAACAGTAAAGTTATTTTTACACCTTTTTTCCGTAGACCAAACAAAACAAAAAAATCTTAAAAAAAATATTAAGTATATAGCTTTTTTTTTGGATTTTTTAAGCGCTTGTAAGACTAAAGTGTTTACAGTGTAAACCTTTGCAGTATATAGTATTTTTTTATAATTTTTCTTTAGTGTTACACCGCTTTATATTTGCTTAACATAATAATAATTAATTACATTTTTAGGAATCCTCGTTATCCATTGACATAACCTGTCGTTGTCGTTTTGTATTGAAGTCGTTTTCAAAGGGATTTCACGTAGACGTTAATACCTGGAAATAAAAAATGTGTGTTAAAATTAGAACAAGTAATGACGTGAAAAATAAACAGTATATAAACATACCAATGACGCAGAGGCCTAATTTGAATCAACCGTAGGACTAGTGGAGTATGCTTAGGCTACTAGCATAGAATTACTCCACCGACAAGAGCGCAGCTCTTAAATAAAGAGAGAGTAGCATAGAATAAGGAATAATACTTCGTACGTATAGAACGGCCACTCTCCGCTCCCTACCAGCCTCTGCAGCGTCTTAAATTCCATAGCCACTTTACCGGCAATGTATGTTTTATGTCATAGGCACCAATTTTATAATTATATTTCGTAAAATACTGGATACAAAAGTATTTTGTTGGTAAATGGCTGATCATACTAAGGTTTTTAGCTTTCCTGTTATGAGGGTTCTCCTTGCATGATAGTCGATATTTGACTTTTACTATCACAGAGCTTCTTGTGTCGTAAAGTTTGCGGATTAGTGGAGTTCGAAGTTGAAGTACTTATAAGAAATATTTGCTCATAATTGTAAGGCGCGCGTTTCCCAATTGGCTCTTCCAACCTCTATCTTCTATATACTATATACTCACTTATGGTGTGCCGCTGCTTGTTGGCGGGCAAGCACATGTCCTGGGCCTTGACGCGTAGCCTCTGTTTTCTATAAAAAATATTTATAATAAAATAGCAAATATCACTTGAACGTGTTCGGATTACGAACAAAATGTAAAAATGTCTGTGGTTTTGGTTACTATAAAAAAGGTAGTGTCATAGACAAAGAAAGATACTTCCTTCTTAGCATCAAAAATGGATGCATAAGTAATTAAAATTAATTTAAACAATACAAAAAAAACACGGTGATTTATAAAACATTAATAATAATAAAAGTGTAAAATGTGTAGCTATGTGAGAAAACAATAAACTTTTCAAATATTAATTATGTGGTCGTTTAATTACAATACCAGCACACCACTCAACTATTACACCTAGAACGCCACAGAACGTAGAAATAAAACTGGTGATAACTCAATAAAGAGAGTATTAGCTTGCATCCAAAATGTCGCTGGTAGGCATTGTACCCACCCTGTATCTCCGGGTAAACAGAGGACTATAATATACGTATATAATTATTATACATCCATTCTTCTAAAAACGAATAACCAGTTTCACGTCTAAGTAAAAAAATACAATTATTGATGACGTCATAAATATATGTATATATCTATATATAAAAAAAAACGTAGTAAGTACTTCCTCGTTTTGACGTATCGTAAGAGTCTACTTTCTGTTCAAGATGGAAGTATTGTATTAAAACATATACAGGGTGTTAGTGACATCGTAACGAAAACTTTGAGGGGTGGTTCAGGCCATGATTCTGAGTTGATATCAAGTAGAAATTTCCGTCGCAAAAGTATGGATTGGAAAATAATTAAAAAGAAAAGAAAAAATTTCATGAATTTTTTGACACGAAATTCCACTTGATATCAACTCAGAATCATGGTCTGAACCATCCCCCTCAGTATTCGTTACGGTGTCACTAACACCCATACCTACTTGTATGGCTACCGTATGTACTTTTACGGGGTGTAAGTGTCATCGTAACGAATACTGAGAGGGATGATTCATCTGATTATTCTGAGTTAATATCAAGTGGAATTTCCCATCGCAAAAGTATAGAATTGAAAATAATTTAAAAAAACTAAAAAAAAAACATGAATTCTGCGATGGAAAATTCCACTTGATTTTAATTCAGAATCATGGTCTGAATCAACCCCCTCAGTATTCGTTACGATGTCACTAACACCCAGTATACATATACACCCTTATAAAATATTATACAAATACATATACTAAGTATTTATATAACAAACTAGCGAAATACCTTACACGAACGGACAAAAAACATATTGTATTATTTCTTCTAAAGCCTTGGAATAAATACCGAATGCATTAAAACATAGTCATATTAGTCATATTTTATATATACATAAACTAAGCACAATAAGTATATTAATCATTTGCTTTACAATTTTTAAAATAATTATAAGTAAAAGTACTGGTTTGAGAAACAAAAAAAAATAGTAAATTAACTTACGGTTTCTATTCTTGGTGGTTCTGTACACACGTCTCCATCTTTGCTTGTATAGCGCCCGTGATTCGTAGATTATTATCGTTGTAGGTGGACATATATAAGGTGGATAAGGACCGCTGTTATACGGATACGGATAATACGGATATGGATAATAAGGCACAACTACTCTTCTCACGTGTGGACCAGCTTCATACTCATTACGGCAGTTAGTAGAAGCTAAAATTCAAAAGAAATATATTAATAAATATACAAGCTGTAGTAAAACCATAACGAAAACTTGGAGCGATGATTGTGAGTTGATATCAAATGGAATTTTCAGTCGGAAAAAGTATACGTATTTTCCGACAGGAAATTAAACTTGATATCATGGACTGACTCATACCCTAAAGTTTGGGTCACGGTGTTACTTCTTTTTTATTATTTTTATTATTATTGAATACACCGAAAAAATTACAAAACAATTAAAATAACACCGTTAAACCCCTCACGGGTTTGTCTCAACGCTACAATCCGCTTACAACTACTTAGTCAATAACATATCTAAATATATAAAAGGAGAAACTGACTGACATATCAACGCACAGCCTAAACGGCTTAACGTAGGCACTTCAAATTTGGAAGGGACGTAGCTTAGGTACCGTAGAGGTGCACTAAGAAAGGAATTCCCGGAATTTCCACGGGAACGGGAAATAGCGGAAAAATCCTTTTGTATGAAAAATCCAAACCGCTTAAGTTAGACGCTTGAAATTTGGCATGCAGGTACCTTAGTTAAAGCTTAGTTGCAACAGGATATTGCAAAATTCTGACGGAAACGGGAGTTAGCGGGAAAAAAACATTTGTATGAAAAAATCGAAACCGCCTAAGATAGATGTTTTCAATCTAGCATGCATGCATACCTTAGTAAATATAAAGTTTAGTTATGGCTGTATTTTGAAAAATGGGAGTTAGCGGGAAAAAAATGTATGAAAAAATCTAAACTGCATAAGTTAGATGCTTAAAATTTGATATGCACTCCCACACACACAAAGATCTTTCTTTTATAACACGCCACGCGGACGAAGTCGCGGGCAAAAGCTAGTATTATAATATATAAAAATAAACCTAACACCCATACGTAACCGTATGGCTATCTGTATGTACCAACGGGGTTTAGTGACATCGTAACGAACACCGAGGGGGATGATTCAGCTCATGATTCTGAATGAATATATCAAGTGGAATTTTCCATTGCAAAAAGAATTGGAAAAAAAAGAAACACAAATAAATCACGAATTTCGCGACGGACACTTCAAGTTGATATTATCTTAGAATCATGCAAAATCAAAATTCAAATGCTGTAAGTATTCGGTGCGGTGTCACTAACAGCAGTAACAGCTTATATAAGTTAGGGAATGGTCACGGGCCAGTTAAACGATCGAAGTATGGACTATGAAGTCCATTGGCAATGACATGAGCCAATGATTCTGAAATCATTCGTGTAGTTATCATTATATTGTATTCTATAGGGTGACTACCCATCGATGTGTTCTGGTACGCATTTCTGGACCAATGCATGGTATCTCGTCCCACTACTTTCTCCCTGCCTATTCATTCATACTATCTTAAGACAATGTAAAGAACGTTAAACAGCGGATGAGTAAATACATATTCTTTAACAAAAGAGCACCTTACAAACATCAAAGGAATTTTCCATCGCAAATGTATACAATTGAAAATAATTTAAAAAAAACTAAAAAAAATCATGAATTTTGCGACGGAAAATTCCACTTGATATTAACCCAGAATCATGGTCTGAATCATCCCCCTGAGTATTCGTTACGATGTCACTAACACCCTGTATGTTAAGTCATTTTCTAGGCGTCCTAACCTAGTCAGTAAAACGCTTGCCTGTCACTTTGAGGTCGCAGGTTCCACTTCAGCACAGGCCTATTACCAATGATAGCCGAATTTATTTTCTAATTCATGTTTGGATCATAAATAATTATAACGTGCTCAGCGGTGAAGGAAAACATCGCGAGGAAACCCACGTTCTCGAGAAATGCCTTTTCGGAGGTACCTATATGACCTAACCTATATTGGGCTGGTATACCCTTCGCGGGTCGGAAGGTCAGACAGGCAGTCGCATGTGTACAAAACCGGTCATGACAAATCATCAGTTTAGGTAAGCGGACCCTGTGACATTACATTTAAAAATAATACATTTTCATGCAATACTTCAGATGAATTGTTTGTGTTAATTACTTTATACAAAAAGGTTGCCTTAACATTCACGCGATTGATGAACAATTCACTATTCGAGTCTAATGGTATTGGTACGCGACCAATTCCTAAACAAACTTACCAGTGCACTCTGAGCCGGTGTCGTCACTGCCTGTTTCATCACTGGTAGGAGGAGTGGGATTTCCGGAATCGTCGTTTTCGCAAGTTTCGTTGCCATTGTCGTCGTCCGTGCAGTTATCTGATACACGAATTCAACACTCAATGGCAAACATGAACTTTTTGTTTATTTACAATGATGAAAATTCTCTATTGGTGTCAAGTGGTATTGGTACGCGACCAATTATGAAACAAACTTACCAGTGCAGTCTGAGCCGGTGTCGTCACTGCCTGTTTCATCACTGGTAGGAGGAGTGGGATTTCCGGCATCGTCGTTTTCGCAAGTTTCATTGCCATTGTCGTCGGCCGTGCAGTTATCTGATACACGATTTCAACACTCAATGGCAAACATGAACTTTTTGTTTATTTACAAGGATGAAAATTCTCTATTGGTGTCAAGTGGTATTGGTACGCGACCAATTATGAAACAAACTTACCAGTGCAGTCTGAGCCGGTGTCGTCAGTGCCTGTTTCATCACTGGTAGGAGGAGTGGGATTTCCGGAATCGTCGTTTTCGCAAGTTTCATTGCCATTGTCGTCGTCCGTGCAGTTATCTGATACACGATTTCAACACTCAATGGCAAACATGAACTTTTTGTTTATTTACACTGATGAAAATTCTCTATTGGTGTCAAGTGGTATTGGTACGCGACCAATTCCTAAACAAACTTACCAGTGCAGTCTGAGCCGGTGTCGTCACTGCCTGTTTCATCACTGGTAGGAGGAGTGGGATTTCCGGAATCGTCGTTTTCGCAAGTTTCATTGCCATTGTCGTCGGCCGTGCAGTTATCTGATACACGATTTCAACACTCAATGGCAAACATGAACTTTTTGTTTATTTACAAGGATGAAAATTCTCTATTGGTGTCAAGTGGTATTGGTACGCGACCAATTATGAAACAAACTTACCAGTGCAGTCTGAGCCGGTGTCGTCACTGCCTGTTTCATCACTGGTAGGAGGAGTGGGATTTCCGGAATCGTCGTTTTCGCAAGTTTCATTGCCATTGTCGTCGTCCGTGCAGTTATCTGATACACGATT
Organism: Pectinophora gossypiella; assembly: GCF_024362695.1. Taxonomy (NCBI): domain Eukaryota; kingdom Metazoa; phylum Arthropoda; class Insecta; order Lepidoptera; family Gelechiidae; genus Pectinophora; species Pectinophora gossypiella. The sequence continues at coordinate 11,435,855 of NC_065410.1, forward strand.
TCAACACTCAATGGCAAACATGAACTTTTTGTTTATTTACAATGATGAAAATTCTCTATTGGTGTCAAGTGGTATTGGTACGCGACCAATTATGAAACAAACTTACCAGTGCAGTCTGAGCCGGTGTCGTCACTGCCTGTTTCATCACTGGTAGGAGGAGTGGGATTTCCGGAATCGTCGTTTTTGCAAGTTTCATTGCCATTGTCGTCGGCCGTGCAGTTATCTGATACACGATTTCAACACTCAATGGCAAACATGAACTTTTTGTTTATTTACAATGTTGAAAATCTCTATTGGTGTCAAGTGGTATTGGTACGCGACCAATTATGAAACAAACTTACCAGTGCAGTCTGAGCCGGTGTCGTCACTGCCTGTTTCATCACTGGTAGGAGGAGTGGGATTTCCGGAATCGTCGTTTTCGCAAGTTTCATTGCCATTGTCGTCGTCCGTGCAGTTATCTGATACACGATTTCAACACTCAACGGCAAACATGAACTTTTTGTATTTACAAGGATGAAAATTCTCTATTGGTGTCAAGTGGTATTGGTACGCGACCAATTATGAAACAAACTTACCAGTGCAGTCTGAGCCGGTGTCGTCACTGCCTGTTTCATCACTGGTAGGAGGAGTGGGATTTCCGGCATCGTCGTTTTCGCAAGTTTCATTGCCATTGTCGTCGGCCGTGCAGTTATCTGATACACGATTTCAACACTCAATGGCAAACATTAACTTTTGTTTATTTACAAGGATGAAAATTCTCTATTGGTGTCAAGTGGTATTGGTACGCGACCAATTATGAAACAAACTTACCAGTGCAGTCTGAGCCGGTGTCGTCACTGCCTGTTTCATCACTGGTAGGAGGAGTGGGATTTCCGGCATCGTCGTTTTCGCAAGTTTCATTGCCATTGTCGTCGGCCGTGCAGTTATCTGATACACGATTTCAACACTCAATGGCAAACATGAACTTTTTGTTTATTTACAAGGATGAAAATTCTCTATTGGTGTCAAGTGATAATGGTACGCGACCAATTATGAAACAAACTTACCAGTGCAGTCTGAGCCGGTGTCGTCACTGCCTGTTTCATCACTGGTAGGAGGAGTGGGATTTCCGGAATCGTCGTTTTCGCAAGTTTCATTGCCATTGTCGTCGGCCGTGCAGTTATCTGATACACGATTTCAACACTCAATGGCAAACATGAACTTTTTGTTTATTTACAAGGATGAAAATTCTCTATTGGTGTCAAGTGGTATTGGTACGCGACCAATTATGAAACAAACTTACCAGTGCAGTCTGAGCCGGTGTCGTCACTGCCTGTTTCATCACTGGTAGGAGGAGTGGGATTTCCGGAATCGTCGTTTTCGCAAGTTTCATTGCCATTGTCGTCGTCCGTGCAGTTATCTGATACACGATTTCAACACTCAATGGCAAACATGAACTTTTTGTTTATTTACAAGGATGAAAATTCTCTATTGGTGTCAAGTGGTATTGGTACGCGACCAATTATGAAACAAACTTACCAGTGCAGTCTGAGCCGGTGTCGTCACTGCCTGTTTCATCACTGGTAGGAGGAGTGGGATTTCCGGAATCGTCGTTTTCGCAAGTTTCATTGCCATTGTCGTCGGCCGTGCAGTTATCTGATACACGATTTCAACACTCAATGGCAAACATGAACTTTTTGTTTATTTACAAGGATGAAAATTCTCTATTGGTGTCAAGTGATATTGGTACGCGACCAATTATGAAACAAACTTACCAGTGCAGTCTGAGCCGGTGTCGTCACTGCCTGTTTCATCACTGGTAGGAGGAGTGGGATTTCCGGAATCGTCGTTTTCGCAAGTTTCATTGCCATTGTCGTCGTCCGTGCAGTTATCTGATACACGATTTCAACACTCAATGGCAAACATGAACTTTTTGTTTATTTACAAGGATGAAAATTCTCTATTGGTGTCAAGTGGTATTGGTACGCGACCAATTATGAAACAAACTTACCAGTGCAGTCTGAGCCGGTGTCGTCACTGCCTGTTTCATCACTGGTAGGAGGAGTGGGATTTCCGGCATCGTCGTTTTCGCAAGTTTCATTGCCATTGTCGTCGTCCGTGCAGTTATCTGATACACGAGTTCAACACTCAATGGCAAGCATGAACTTTTTGTTTATTTACAAGGATGAAAATTCTCTATTGGTGTCAAGTGGTATTGGTACGCGACCAATTATTAATCAAACTTACCAGTGCAGTCTGAGCCGGTGTCGTCACTGCCTGTTTCATCACTGGTAGGAGGAGTGGGATTTCCGGCATCGTCGTTTTCGCAAGTTTCATTGCCATTGTCGTCGTCCGTGCAGTTATCTGATACACGATTTCAACACTCAATGGCAAACATGAATTTTTTGTTTATTTACAATGATGAAAATTCTCTATTGGTGACAAGTGGTATTGGTACGCGACTAATTATGAAACAAACTTACCAGTGCAGTCTGAGCCGGTGTCGTCACTGCCTGTTTCATCACTGGTAGGAGGAGTGGGATTTCCGGAATCGTCGTTTTCGCAAGTTTCATTGCCATTGTCGTCGTCCGTGCAGTTATCTGATACACGATTTCAACACTCAATGGCAAACATGAACTTTTTGTTTATTTACAGGGATGAAAATTCTCTATTGGTGTCAAGTGGTATTGGTACGCGACCAATTATGAAACAAACTTACCAGTGCAGTCTGAGCCGGTGTCGTCACTGCCTGTTTCATCACTGGTAGGAGGAGTGGGATTTCCGGAATCGTCGTTTTCGCAAGTTTCATTGCCATTGTCGTCGTCCGTGCAGTTATCTGATACACGATTTCAACACTCAATGGCAAACATGAACTTTTTGTTTATTTACAATGATGAAAATTCTCTATTGGTGTCAAGTGGTATTGGTACGCGACCAATTATGAAACAAACTTACCAGTGCAGTCTGAGCCGGTGTCGTCACTGCCTGTTTCATCACTGGTAGGAGGAGTGGGATTTCCGGAATCGTCGTTTTCGCAAGTTTCATTGCCATTGTCGTCGTCCGTGCAGTTATCTGATACACGATTTCAACACTCAATGGCAAGCATGAACTTTTTGTTTATTTACAAGGATGAAAATTCTCTATTGGTGTCAAGTGGTATTGGTACGCGACCAATTATGAAACAAACTTACCAGTGCAGTCTGAGCCGGTGTCGTCACTGCCTGTTTCATCACTGGTAGGAGGAGTGGGATTTCCGGAATCGTCGTTTTCGCAAGTTTCATTGCCATTGTCGTCGTCCGTGCAGTTATCTGATACACGATTTCAACACTCAATGGCAAACATGAACTTTTTGTTTATTTACAATGATGAAAATTCTCTATTGGTGTCAAGTGGTATTGGTACGCGACCAATTATTAAACAAACTTACCAGTGCAGTCTGAGCCGGTGTCGTCACTGCCTGTTTCATCACTGGTAGGAGGAGTGGGATTTCCGGAATCGTCGTTTTCGCAAGTTTCATTTCCACTGTCGTCGTCCGTGCAGTTATCTGATACACGATTTCAACACTCAATGGCAAACATTAACTTTTGTTTATTTACAAGGATGAAAATTCTCTATTGGTGTCAAGTGGTAATGGTACGCGACCAATTATGAAACAAACTTACCAGTGCAGTCTGAGCCGGTGTCGTCACTGCCTGTTTCATCACTGGTAGGAGGAGTGGGATTTCCGGAATCGTCGTTTTCGCAAGTTTCATTGCCATTGTCGTCGTCCGTGCAGTTATCTGATACACGATTTCAACACTCAATGGCAAACATGAACTTTTTGTTTATTTACAAGGATGAAAATTCTCTATTGGTGTCAAGTGGTATTGGTACGCGACCAATTATGAAACAAACTTACCAGTGCAGTCTGAGCCGGTGTCGTCACTGCCTGTTTCATCACTGGTAGGAGGAGTGGGATTTCCGGAATCGTCGTTTTCGCAAGTTTCATTGCCATTGTCGTCGTCCGTGCAGTTATCTGATACACGATTTCAACACTCAATGGCAAACATGAACTTTTTGTTTATTTACAAGGATGAAAATTCTCTATTGGTGTCAAGTGGTATTGGTACGCGACCAATTATGAAACAAACTTACCAGTGCAGTCTGAGCCGGTGTCGTCACTGCCTGTTTCATCACTGGTAGGAGGAGTGGGATTTCCGGAATCGTCGTTTTCGCAAGTTTCATTGCCATTGTCGTCGTCCGTGCAGTTATCTGATACACGATTTCAACACTCAATGGCAAACATGAACTTTTTGTTTATTTACAAGGATGAAAATTCTCTATTGGTGTCAAGTGGTATTGGTACGCGACCAATTATGAAACAAACTTACCAGTGCAGTCTGAGCCGGTGTCGTCACTGCCTGTTTCATCACTGGTAGGAGGAGTGGGATTTCCGGAATCGTCGTTTTCGCAAGTTTCATTGCCATTGTCGTCGTCCGTGCAGTTATCTGATACACGATTTCAACACTCAATGGCAAACATGAACTTTTTGTTTATTTACAAGGATGAAAATTCTCTATTGGTGTCAAGTGGTATTGGTACGCGACCAATTATGAAACAAACTTACCAGTGCAGTCTGAGCCGGTGTCGTCACTGCCTGTTTCATCACTGGTAGGAGGAGTGGGATTTCCGGAATCGTCGTTTTCGCAAGTTTCATTGCCATTGTCGTCGGCCGTGCAGTTATCTGATACACGATTTCAACACTCAATGGCAAACATGAACTTTTTGTTTATTTACAAGGATGAAAATTCTCTATTGGTGTCAAGTGATATTGGTACGCGACCAATTATGAAACAAACTTACCAGTGCAGTTTGAGCCGGTGTCGTCACTGCCTGTTTCATCACTGGTAGGAGGAGTGGGATTTCCGGAATCGTCGTTTTCGCAAGTTTCATTGCCATTGTCGTCGTCCGTGCAGTTATCTGATACACGATTTCAACACTCAATGGCAAACATGAACTTTTTGTTTATTTATGTTAGTTTGTATAAGATAAAAAAAAAAACGCATCTCTATGACGTCCATCTGACACTTCTCCTGTCATAATTTTTCCCACTGTGTTCTAATCGCTATTTGAAATATAAAACAATATTACGTGTACAGTTTGTTTGTTTTATAAACCACGATATAAAATCTCACATGGTAGCAGAGCGTGGTTCATCATAAATAAATATTCAAGGAATATTCAGATATTTGTGAAGGAAAGTCGCATCATACATTTTAGAGGTTACAATTACAACGTGCTCATAGCCGTTCTCACAAAAAGATGTCGAGTGGAAACAACTTCAATATAGAAAAACTCACGGGTCGTGATAACTATTCCAATTGGAAATTTGCTATGACCGCATACTTACAGCACGAAGGCCTCTGGAACTGTGTAACAGGCATGGAAAAAGACTCTGAAAAGGACGTAAAAGCGAAGTGCAAACTGATTTTATTATTAGACCCAATTAATTACATACACGTACAGGATGCGAAAACAGCGAAAGAGGTTTGGGAAAACTTAGCGCGAGCATTCGATGACAATGGTCTGACGAGAAAAGTGGCCCTTTTAAGGGATCTTATCACCACTACATTAGAAGCTTCAAGAAATGTAGAAGACTATGTCAATAAAGTCATGACCACTGCCCATAAATTAAGAAATATTGGGTTTGAAGTCGACGACGAGTGGCTAGGAACGCTAATGTTAGCTGGTCTTCCAGAAGTATACAAACCAATGATTATGGGCATCGAAAGCTCAGGAATTAAAATCAGTGCAGATTCAATAAAAACCAAACTTCTACAAGAAGTTCAGAGTTCATCGGAATCCACAGCATTTTTCATAAATAATAAAAAGAAGACTGAAAAACAACAAACTGACTACTCAAAGCCGAAGGGTCCGAGGTGTTACAACTGTAACAAATATGGGCACATAGGAAGAAATTGCCGTGCACCTAAGAAGACATCCAGCAATAAGGAAGAGGAGAAGGGATTTGTTGCAGCTTTTTCGGCTTCTGAAATGATTAAAGACAGATGGTATATTGACTCCGGGGCGTCTGTGCATATGACAAATAGGAGGGATTGGATGTATGATCAGAGGCATCCACCAATATCCAATGTCACTGTTGCAAGCAAGTCATTACTGCCTGTCGAATGTATGGGAAATGTGGATTTAGTTGTGAATGGGAATGGAGGTAAGGTGCAAGTAAGGGACATTTTATATGTACCTCAGCTAGCAGCAAACTTACTATCAGTCAGTGCTATGATCAAGAATGGCTGTTCAGTAAATTTCAACAAAGACGGTTGTGAGATTTACAGTAATAACGGAAAGTTGCTGTGCTCAGCCACTTTAGAGCACAACCTGTACTTGCTAAAGACACATGCTGAAGCTAGTGCCAATCTAAGCACTGCTAATGTGCAAAATGCCACCGCACTATGGCATCGGCGCATGGCACACTTGAACTTTGCAGATGTGAATCGTTTACCACACTGCACAGAGGGAGTAAAACTGCAAGAAGATATCAAAATACCACTTACTTGTACAACCTGCTTGGAAGGGAAACAGTCCAGATTGCCATTTAGAAATAGTGTCTCACAAACTACAGGAACATTGGAGCTGATTCATTCTGATCTCTGTGGCCCCATGGAAACTCAGTCTCTAGGAGGTATGAAATATTTTATTACCTTTATTGATGATTACTCAAAAACTGTTCATGTGTATTTTCTTAAAGATAAACTGAATGTGTTAGAAGTTCTAAAAGATTACAAGAATAAAGTAGAGAAGGAATTGAACAGAAAAATTAAGATTATACGCACAGATAATGGGAAAGAGTACTGTAATCATAATTTCCAGGGTTATTTGAGTCAACATGGGATCAAACATCAGACAAGTACTCCCTATACACCACAGCAAAACGGCTTAGCTGAGCGAATGAACCGAACATTGATTGAGAGAGCTAAATGCATGATGCTTGATGCCAAACTGCCGAAACAGTTCTGGGCAGAAGCGACGGCCACTGCAGCCTACATAATTAACCGATCTCCCACTAGATCAATTGGTGAGAAAACTCCATTAGAAGTTTGGTCAGGACAAAAGCCAAACCTGTCGCATATGCGGATTTTTGGCTCAGAGGCAATGGTTCAGATACCTGAACAAAGAAGAACAAAATGGGATCCTAAGTCAAAAAGAATGATATTGGTCGGTTACTGTGACAACTCGAAGGGGTACCGACTGGCAGACCCTGAAACAAATAAAATTTGTAAAAGTAGAGACGTAGTTTTCTTAGAGAATTTACAACAGTATAGTAAAATTTACGTACCTTGTAATGTTGACAGTTGCAGTCCATCATCTTCACGGATAACTGAAAAAAAGGAGGAATGTATGGAGGGGGAGGAAATAGTCCAGCCTTCTGGTCCAGAAAGTGAAGGATGTTCCAGCGAATATGAAACGGACACTGGTGAAGATGCCACATACATTCCTGATCAGAAGATAACCATCACTCCAAGACAAATCACATTAAGACCACGTAACAAAGAATCTTCAAAGTACAGTTATTTTTGTCCTGCTACAAATCTGACCGATCCTCAGACCGTTGAAGAGGCTTTATCATCTAAGGAAGGAGATAAATGGAAGAATGCAATGGAAGAAGAGTATTCCTCCTTAATGAAAAATGAAACATGGACATTGGCTGAGTTACCACCTGGTAAGAAGGCCCTTCCTTGCAAGTGGATTTTCAAAACTAAAACCAATGAGAAAGGTGAAATATTAAGATACAAGGCCAGACTAGTGATAAAAGGATATGCACAACGTAAAGGCATTGATTATGACGAAATATTTTCACCAGTCGTAAGGTATACATCAGTGCGCTACCTTATGGCATTGTCGGCGAAATTCGATCTTGATATTGAACAGATGGATGCAGTCACAGCATTTTTACAAGGAGATATTGACACTGAAATATATATGGTACAACCTGAAGTATACAATACTGGAGACCAAGTATGCAAACTTCATAAATCCATTTATGGACTAAAGCAGGCAAGTAGGCAGTGGAACATCAAGCTAGACAGCATTTTAAAGGAAATTGGATTAACTAGATCTAAAATTGATCCTTGCATATACTACTATGTAAATGAGAATGTCATGATATATGTTGCAGTATGGGTTGATGACCTAATAATATTTTCAAATAACAAAGAAAAGAAATTAGCTATAAAACATAAGCTAAAAGAGAAATTTGAGATGAAAGATTTTGGAGAAATAAAGCAATGTATTGGACTTAATATATCAAGAAATAGAAAGAATGGAGAAGTTGAGATAAATCAAGAAAAGTATATAATGGAGATTTTAGAACGCTTTAATATGTCTGATTGCAAACCTGCGAGAACCCCAATTGAAGTGGGCGTGAAGTTCGATAGTAATAATGAAGATGTTTGCGAAAACATACCCTATCGACAGGCAATTGGCTGCTTAGTTTACCTGGCTCAAACAACTAGACCAGACATCACATTTTCAACTAACAAGCTGAGTCAATACTGCAATAGTCCTAATAGGAGTCACTGGGTAGCAGTAAAGAGAATTATGAGATATCTCCAAGGTACCAAAGATTGGAAACTTTGTTACAAGAAGGAAAGCCATGACTACATAACAGGCTATTGTGACGCTGACTGGGCCAGCAGCCCAGATGATAGACGGTCCTGCACCGGTTTTTCATTTCTGTTTCAGGGTGGCTGTATTGCGTGGGGTACGCGTAAACAGTCTACAGTGGCACTCTCGACGGCTGAAGCGGAGTATATGTCCATGGCGGCCGCGGCTCAAGAAGCCCTTTGGTTGCGCCAGCTCCAAGCAGAACTGGGCCAGTGTGTGAACGGACCATTGAACATTTTCTGTGACAATCAAAGTGCAGTGTATCTTGCTAATACTGACTGTTATAAGCCTAAGACCAAACACATAGATATAAGGTTTCATTTTCTTAGAGATAATGTAAACAAATGTTTAATTAAGTTTTCTCATATAAATGGGGATAAAATGTTAGCAGATATATTAACGAAGGGTATTGTTTATGAAAAACATTTATTCTGTGCTAAAGGATTAGGGTTGCGTTTTTAGAGGGAGTGTTAGTTTGTATAAGATAAAAAAAAAAAAACGCATCTCTATGACGTCCATCTGACACTTCTCCTGTCATAATTTTTCCCACTGTGTTCTAATCGCTATTTGAAATATAAAACAATATTACGTGTACAGTTTGTTTGTTTTATAAACCACGATATAAAATCTCACAATTTACAAGGATGAAAATTCTCTATTGGTGTCAAGTGGTATTGGTACGCGACCAATTATGAAACAAACTTACCAGTGCAGTCTGAGCCGGTGTCGTCACTGCCTGTTTCATCACTGGTAGGAGGAGTGGGATTTCCGGAATCGTCGTTTTCGCAAGTTTCATTGCCATTGTCGTCGTCCGTGCAGTTATCTGATACACGATTTCAACACTCAATGGCAAACATGAAATTTTTGTTTATTTACAAGGATGAAAATTCTCTATTGGTGTCAAGTGGTATTGGTACGCGACCAATTATGAAACAAACTTACCAGTGCAGTCTGAGCCGGTGTCGTCACTGCCTGTTTCATCACTGGTAGGAGGAGTGGGATTTCCGGAATCGTCGTTTTCGCAAGTTTCATTGCCATTGTCGTCGGCCGTGCAGTTATCTGATACACGATTTCAACACTCAATGGCAAACATGAACTTTTTGTTTATTTACAAGGATGAAAATTCTCTATTGGTGTCAAGTGGTATTGGTACGCGACCAATTATGAAACAAACTTACCAGTGCAGTCTGAGCCGGTGTCGTCACTGCCTGTTTCATCACTGGTAGGAGGAGTGGGATTTCCGGCATCGTCGTTTTCGCAAGTTTCATTGCCATTGTCGTCGGCCGTGCAGTTATCTGATACACGATTTCAACACTCAATGGCACATGAACTTTTTGTTTATTTACAAGGATGAAAATTCTCTATTGGTGTCAAGTGGTATTGGTACGCGACCAATTATGAAACAAACTTACCAGTGCAGTCTGAGCCGGTGTCGTCACTGCCTGTTTCATCACTGGTAGGAGGAGTGGGATTTCCGGAATCGTCGTTTTCGCAAGTTTCATTGCCATTGTCGTCGTCCGTGCAGTTATCTGATACACGATTTCAACACTCAATGGCAAACATGAACTTTTTGTTTATTTACAAGGATGAAAATTCTCTATTGGTGTCAAGTGGTATTGGTACGCGACCAATTATGAAACAAACTTACCAGTGCAGTCTGAGCCGGTGTCGTCACTGCCTGTTTCATCACTGGTAGGAGGAGTGGGATTTCCGGAATCGTCGTTTTCGCAAGTTTCATTGCCATTGTCGTCGGCCGTGCAGTTATCTGATACACGATTTCAACACTCAATGGCAAACATGAACTTTTTGTTTATTTACAATGATGAAAATTCTCTATTGGTGTCAAGTGGTATTGGTACGCGACCAATTATGAAACAAACTTACCAGTGCAGTCTGAGCCGGTGTCGTCACTGCCTGTTTCATCACTGGTAGGAGGAGTGGGATTTCCAGCATCGTCGTTTTCGCAAGTTTCATTGCCATTGTCGTCGGCCGTGCAGTTATCTGATACACGATTTCAACACTCAATGGCAAACATGAACTTTTTGTTTATTTACAATGATGAAAATTCTATATTGGTGTCAAGTGATAATGGTACGCGACCAATTATGAAACAAACTTACCAGTGCAGTCTGAGCCGGTGTCGTCACTGCCTGTTTCATCACTGGTAGGAGGAGTGGGATTTCCGGAATCGTCGTTTTCGCAAGTTTCATTGCCATTGTCGTCGGCCGTGCAGTTATCTGATACACGATTTCAACACTCAATGGCAAACATGAACTTTTTGTTTATTTACAAGGATGAAAATTCTCTATTGGTGTCAAGTGGTATTGGTACGCGACCAATTATGAAACAAACTTACCAGTGCAGTCTGAGCCGGTGTCGTCACTGCCTGTTTCATCACTGGTAGGAGGAGTGGGATTTCCGGAATCGTCGTTTTCGCAAGTTTCATTGCCATTGTCGTCGTCCGTGCAGTTATCTGATACACGATTTCAACACTCAATGGCAAACATGAACTTTTTGTTTATTTACAAGGATGAAAATTCTCTATTGGTGTCAAGTGGTATTGGTACGCGACCAATTATGAAACAAACTTACCAGTGCAGTCTGAGCCGGTGTCGTCACTGCCTGTTTCATCACTGGTAGGAGGAGTGGGATTTCCGGAATCGTCGTTTTCGCAAGTTTCATTGCCATTGTCGTCGTCCGTGCAGTTATCTGATACACGATTTCAACACTCAATGGCAAACATGAACTTTTTGTTTATTTACAAGGATGAAAATTCTCTATTGGTGTCAAGTGATATTGGTACGCGACCAATTATGAAACAAACTTACCAGTGCAGTCTGAGCCGGTGTCGTCACTGCCTGTTTCATCACTGGTAGGAGGAGTGGGATTTCCGGAATCGTCGTTTTCGCAAGTTTCATTGCCATTGTCGTCGTCCGTGCAGTTATCTGATACACGATTTTCAACACTCAATGGCAAACATGAACTTTTTGTTTATTTACAAGGATGAAAATTCTCTATTGGTGTCAAGTGGTATTGGTACGCGACCAATTATGAAACAAACTTACCAGTGCAGTCTGAGCCGGTGTCGTCACTGCCTGTTTCATCACTGGTAGGAGGAGTGGGATTTCCGGAATCGTCGTTTTCGCAAGTTTCATTGCCATTGTCGTCGTCCGTGCAGTTATCTGATACACGATTTCAACACTCAATGGCAAACATGAAATTTTTGTTTATTTACAAGGATGAAAATTCTCTATTGGTGTCAAGTGGTATTGGTACGCGACCAATTATGAAACAAACTTACCAGTGCAGTCTGAGCCGGTGTCGTCACTGCCTGTTTCATCACTGGTAGGAGGAGTGGGATTTCCGGAATCGTCGTTTTCGCAAGTTTCATTGCCATTGTCGTCGTCCGTGCAGTTATCTGATACACGATTTCAACACTCAATGGCAAACATGAACTTTTTGTTTATTTACAAGGATGAAAATTCTCTATTGGTGTCAAGTGGTATTGGTACGCGACCAATTATGAAACAAACTTACCAGTGCAGTCTGAGCCGGTGTCGTCACTGCCTGTTTCATCACTGGTAGGAGGAGTGGGATTTCCGGAATCGTCGTTTTCGCAAGTTTCATTGCCATTGTCGTCGTCCGTGCAGTTATCTGATACACGATTTCAACACTCAATGGCAAACATGAACTTTTTGTTTATTTACAAGGATGAAAATTCTCTATTGGTGTCAAGTGGTATTGGTACGCGACCAATTATGAAACAAACTTACCAGTGCAGTCTGAGCCGGTGTCGTCACTGCCTGTTTCATCACTGGTAGGAGGAGTGGGATTTCCGGAATCGTCGTTTTCGCAAGTTTCATTGCCATTGTCGTCGTCCGTGCAGTTATCTGATACACGATTTCAACACTCAATGGCAAACATGAACTTTTTGTTTATTTACAATGATGAAAATTCTCTATTGGTGTCAAGTGGTATTGGTACGCGACCAATTATGAAACAAACTTACCAGTGCAGTCTGAGCCGGTGTCGTCACTGCCTGTTTCATCACTGGTAGGAGGAGTGGGATTTCCGGAATCGTCGTTTTCGCAAGTTTCATTGCCATTGTCGTCGTCCGTGCAGTTATCTGATACACGATTTCAACACTCAATGGCAAACATGAACTTTTTGTTTATTTACAATGATGAAAATTCTCTATTGGTGACAAGTGGTATTGGTACGCGACCAATTATGAAACAAACTTACCAGTGCAGTCTGAGCCGGTGTCGTCACTGCCTGTTTCATCACTGGTAGGAGGACTGGGATTTCCGGAATCGTCGTTTTCGCAAGTTTCATTGCCATTGTCGTCGTCCGTGCAGTTATCTGATACACGATTTCAACACTCAATGGCAAACATGAACTTTTTGTTTATTTACAATGATGAAAATTCTCTATTGGTGTCAAGTGGTATTGGTACGCGACCAATTATGAAACAAACTTACCAGTGCAGTCTGAGCCGGTGTCGTCACTGCCTGTTTCATCACTGGTAGGAGGAGTGGGATTTCCGGAATCGTCGTTTTCGCAAGTTTCATTGCCATTGTCGTCTTCCGTGCAGTTATCTGATACACGATTTCAACCCTCAATGGCAAACATGAACTTTTTGTTTATTTACAAGGATGAAAATTCTCTATTGGTGTCAAGTGATATTGGTACGCGACCAATTATGAAACAAACTTACCAGTGCAGTCTGAGCCGGTGTCGTCACTGCCTGTTTCATCACTGGTAGGAGGACTGGGATTTCCGGATTCGTCGTTTTCGCAAGTTTCATTGCCATTGTCGTCGTCCGTGCAGTTATCTGATACACGATTTCAACACTCAATGGCAAACATGAATTTTTTGTTTATTTACAATGATGAAAATTCTCTATTGGTGACAAGTGGTATTGGTACGCGACTAATTATGAAACAAACTTACCAGTGCAGTCTGAGCCGGTGTCGTCACTGCCTGTTTCATCACTGGTAGGAGGACTGGGATTTCCGGCATCGTCGTTTTCGCAAGTTTCATTGCCATTGTCGTCGTCCGTGCAGTTATCTGATACACGATTTCAACACTCAATGGCAAACATTAACTTTTTGTTTATTTACAATGATGAAAATTCTCTATTGGTGTCAAGTGGTATTGGTACGCGACCAATTATGAAACAAACTTACCAGTGCAGTCTGAGCCGGTGTCGTCACTGCCTGTTTCATCACTGGTAGGAGGAGTGGGATTTCCGGAATCGTCGTTTTCGCAAGTTTCATTGCCATTGTCGTCGTCCGTGCAGTTATCTGATACACGATTTCAACACTCAATGGCAAACATGAACTTTTTGTTTATTTACAATGATGAAAATTCTCTATTGGTGTCAAGTGGTATTGGTACGCGACCAATTATGAAACAAACTTACCAGTGCAGTCTGAGCCGGTGTCGTCACTGCCTGTTTCATCACTGGTAGGAGGAGTGGGATTTCCGGAATCGTCGTTTTCGCAAGTTTCATTGCCATTGTCGTCGTCCGTGCAGTTATCTGATACACGATTTCAACACTCAATGGCAAACATGAACTTTTTGTTTATTTACAATGATGAAAATTCTCTATTGGTGTCAAGTGGTATTGGTACGCGACCAATTATGAAACAAACTTACCAGTGCAGTCTGAGCCGGTGTCGTCACTGCCTGTTTCATCACTGGTAGGAGGAGTGGGATTTCCGGAATCGTCGTTTTCGCAAGTTTCATTGCCATTGTCGTCGTCCGTGCAGTTATCTGATACACGATTTCAACACTCAATGGCAAACATGAACTTTTTGTTTATTTACAATGATGAAAATTCTCTATTGGTGACAAGTGGTATTGGTACGCGACCTACTATGACACAAACTTACCAGTGCAGTCTGAGCCGGTGTCGTCACTGCCTGTTTCATCACTGGTAGGAGGACTGGGATTTCCGGAATCGTCGTTTTCGCAAGTTTCATTGCCATTGTCGTCGTCCGTGCAGTTATCTGATACACGATTTCAACACTCAATGGCAAACATGAATTTTTTGTTTATTTACAATGATGAAAATTCTCTATTGGTGACAAGTGGTATTGGTACGCGACTAATTATGAAACAAACTTACCAGTGCAGTCTGAGCCGGTGTCGTCACTGCCTGTTTCATCACTGGTAGGAGGACTGGGATTTCCGGAATCGTCGTTTTCGCAAGTTTCATTGCCATTGTCGTCGTCCGTGCAGTTATCTGATACACGATTTCAACACTCAATGGCAAACATGAACTTTTTGTTTATTTACAATGATGAAAATTCTCTATTGGTGTCAAGTGGTATTGGTACGCGACCAATTATGAAACAAACTTACCAGTGCAGTCTGAGCCGGTGTCGTCACTGCCTGTTTCATCACTGGTAGGAGGAGTGGGATTTCCGGAATCGTCGTTTTCGCAAGTTTCATTGCCATTGTCGTCGTCCGTGCAGTTATCTGATACACGATTTCAACACTCAATGGCAAACATGAACTTTTTGTTTATTTACAATGATGAAAATTCTCTATTGGTGACAAGTGGTATTGGTACGCGACCAATTATGAAACAAACTTACCAGTGCAGTCTGAGCCGGTGTCGTCACTGCCTGTTTCATCACTGGTAGGAGGAGTGGGATTTCCGGCATCGTCGTTTTCGCAAGTTTCATTGCCATTGTCGTCGTCCGTGCAGTTATCTGATACACGATTTCAACACTCAATGGCAAACATGAACTTTTTGTTTATTTACAATGATGAAAATTCTCTATTGGTGTCAAGTGGTATTGGTACGCGACCAATTATGAAACAAACTTACCAGTGCAGTCTGAGCCGGTGTCGTCACTGCCTGTTTCATCACTGGTAGGAGGAGTGGGATTTCCGGAATCGTCGTTTTCGCAAGTTTCATTGCCATTGTCGTCGTCCGTGCAGTTATCTGATACACGATTTCAACACTCAATGGCAAACATGAACTTTTTGTTTATTTACAATGATGAAAATTCTCTATTGGTGTCAAGTGGTATTGGTACGCGACCAATTATTAAACAAACTTACCAGTGCAGTCTGAGCCGGTGTCGTCACTGCCTGTTTCATCACTGGTAGGAGGAGTGGGATTTCCGGAATCGTCGTTTTCGCAAGTTTCATTGCCATTGTCGTCGTCCGTGCAGTTATCTGATACACGATTTCAACACTCAATGGCAAACATGAACTTTTTGTTTATTTACAAGGATGAAAATTCTCTATTGGTGTCAAGTGGTATTGGTACGCGACCAATTATGAAACAAACTTACCAGTGCAGTCTGAGCCGGTGTCGTCACTGCCTGTTTCATCACTGGTAGGAGGACTGGGATTTCCGGATTCGTCGTTTTCGCAAGTTTCATTGCCATTGTCGTCGTCCGTGCAGTTATCTGATACACGATTTCAACACTCAATGGCAAACATGAATTTTTTGTTTATTTACAATGATGAAAATTCTCTATTGGTGACAAGTGGTATTGGTACGCGACTAATTATGAAACAAACTTACCAGTGCAGTCTGAGCCGGTGTCGTCACTGCCTGTTTCATCACTGGTAGGAGGAGTGGGATTTCCGGAATCGTCGTTTTCGCAAGTTTCATTGCCATTGTCGTCGTCCGTGCAGTTATCTGATACACGATTTCAACACTCAATGGCAAACATGAACTTTTTGTTTAATTATAATGATGAAAATTCTCTATTGGTGACAAGTGGTATTGGTACGCGACCAATTATTAAACAAACTTACCAGTGCAGTCTGAGCCGGTGTCGTCACTGCCTGTTTCATCACTGGTAGGAGGACTGGGATTTCCGGAATCGTCGTTTTCGCAAGTTTCATTGCCATTGTCGTCGTCCGTGCAGTTATCTGATACACGAGTTCAACACTCAATGGCAAACATGAACTTTTTGTTTATTCACAAGGATGAAAATTCTCTATTGGTGTCAAGTGGTATTGGTACGCGACCAATTATTAAACAAACTTACCAGTGCAGTCTGAGCCGGTGTCGTCACTGCCTGTTTCATCACTGGTAGGAGGAGTGGGATTTCCGGAATCGTCGTTTTCGCAAGTTTCATTGCCATTGTCGTCGTCCGTGCAGTTATCTGATACACGATTTCAACACTCAATGGCAAACATGAACTTTTTGTTTATTTACAAGGATGAAAATTCTCTATTGGTGTCAAGTGGTATTGGTACGCGACCAATTATGAAACAAACTTACCAGTGCAGTCTGAGCCGGTGTCGTCACTGCCTGTTTCATCACTGGTAGGAGGAGTGGGATTTCCGGAATCGTCGTTTTCGCAAGTTTCATTGCCATTGTCGTCGTCCGTGCAGTTATCTGATACACGATTTCAACACTCAATGGCAAGCATGAACTTTTTGTTTATTTACAAGGATGAAAATTCTCTATTGGTGTCAAGTGGTATTGGTACGCGACCAATTATTAAACAAACTTACCAGTGCAGTTTGAGCCGGTGTCGTCACTGCCTGTTTCATCACTGGTAGGAGGAGTGGGATTTCCGGAATCGTCGTTTTCGCAAGTTTCATTGCCATTGTCTTCGTCCGTGCAGTTATCTGATACACGATTTCAACACTCAATGGCAATTATGAACTTTTTCTATATTTACAAATATGAAAAATTCATTAATATTTATAAGTTGAGATGTTTTGTTTATTACTTTGTATAGCATATTATAGTTGCGTAATTTACGTCCTTTACTCAAATGGTATTACTACGCGACCAATTATTAAACAAATTAGGAGTGCACTCTTATCCGGTGTCGTTACTGCCTGTTTCGTCCCAGGTAATTTTGGCTGGAGAAGTGGGATTTTTGGTATCTTTGTTTTTGGAAGTTTCATTGCAATTGTCGTCGTCCGTGCAGTTAGCTGATACATTATTTTAACAGACAAAGTTTCTTATGAACTTTTTTTTATGTCAAGATCCTTCATTATATTTTATCTTGTTAGCGTGGAACTTGCGATAAATAACGACGATGCGCTGAATTATTAATTCGATGCAAATTTTCTTAAATCACTTTTTTGTTTTTCAAATGCCATTTATTTGTTCATGACAAATTTTTAAACAAACTTACTAGAGCAATCTGAGCAGGAGTTTTTATTTTCGCATGGTTCATTTTGGTTGGTGTCGGGTTGACAATCTTCATTGCCTGCAGTGTCGACAGAATTGGAGTCTGCTGCTGCATTATCAAAACAAAACATGTTCATAAAATTATTGAAAAATTTTAAGTATCTAAATTTATAATTTACAAAAACATCTCTTGCGACGATTTGCATTCGTAGATTCTGTTGGTTTTATTTTGATTAAGACGTAGTCGTGCAGTCGGTGTAGTGGCGCAGCCACTGGTGACTCGCTTTGAGCATTCTTCTACGCAATTGTTACTTGGTTGCTAAGGAAAACGATCATGTCACACTCACGTGTACTTATACATCTATATCTTCCTAGCGTTATCCCGTTGATACAGGGCCCTCTTACCTAACCTGAAGATCTGACATGTCCGGTTTTTACAGAAGCGACTGCCTGACTGACCTTTCCAACCCGCGAAGGTAAAAGCAGCCCATTACAGATTAGGTCACATACCTCCGAAAATGCATTTCTCGGGAATGTGGGCCACACTCATATTACATTTGAAGTTTTTTTTAGGTAACTGGTCGATACGTGTTTAAAGTTAAATATGGCCGACGTTTAGGCCGCGTTGCAGCGACTGTGGTCACGGGATGGCTATCGAGGCTTGTGGTTTTCATTGCGAAGGTTATGTAACTACCCTCATCAGATGCCAACACATAAACCTCTCAGATATGTCAGACGATTACTTCCGATCGCAAGTATATCTGGATTCTATGGCGCTGATAAATTTATGTTGAAATTCTTATGCTTTTTTATTTCAACAGCTTTAAGTACAGCTTCAAGTTTTTGTACAATCCGTGGATCATTAGGTCGGTTGATCTCGATCCAGTGGTTAGTTCCTGCATCAGGAAGATGTTCGGCGATAGCGGATACCTACATGTTCAAACACATGTCCAGTTTATCGAAAGAAAAATGCATGAAATTCAGCATATGGCTACCGTCGCATAGGAATAGGATGTACCCAGAAAATATTCCGACTGTTAAAGTTTCCAAAAACAGTTTTGGAAAAACCATCGTCCGAAACACGCAATATAGGATTATTTTGACTCGATTATTCTATAGAGGTACCCACCACAAACACTTCAGCTACCCGAAACCAATGTTCCATGCTGTTTATCAACCTGAGAATGTTGTTTTCTGAACAACCAATAACATACATACGTACATATGTTGTGTGTTGTTGAGTGTTTAAATTAATTGCTATTCTTTAGTCTTGCTTTAGCGAGAGAGAGTGAGTGAGTGTTTAGTGAGAGAGTTTTAATTCATGAACGGCTAACCCGATTTGTCTAATTTTAGTTTTGAAATACTGTGTATTCGTGATAGTCTAGGAAAGGTTTCAATGATGAGCACATAATGGAAAAGAGTGATACGAAGTTCGCCAGATCATCCAGTTATAAATATAAACTTACCAACGGCATCCGATGTGGCGCCGGCATAAGAATCTCCACTGCCGTCATTGGTGGCTACAATATCAAAAACAAAATTAACATACCAAGTACCTAATAATCATAATCAACACTTTTTGGTATTTTTGTTACGATATGCGTGTAGAAAAGAATCGAAAAATGTTCTTTAAGGCAATATTAAAAACTCTCTCGATCTCTTTCAGAGTCCACCTTTTGTAGGTACCTATTTGTTTTTGTTTCTTTTTGTCATTAATCATGTATTAATATGTGTACAATAAACAGTAAATAAAAACGTGTGGCTCTACCTTTTAATAGGTACCTATTCCAATAGAAATTGCAAGGTTTATTAAATGACCTATTCAGAGGCGGAGGACAGGAGTCCTAGTATGGCTTTGTAATAGACTATTCTGGGCGCCATCCCACACGCGTCAGACAGAGTACTGCAAGGCGGAAGGCAATAGGGAAACCACTGCCCTGTTTTTCCCTAAAAAAGTAGCATGTAAATGCTGCACCGACAAGAGCGTAGCTCTTAAATTGATGATGATGATTAAATAACCTGATACAAAAAGTCAATTTTAACACACACAGACGTACCCAGAGCATCCAACAAAACAAAAATAATGTCAATTTTCATTACGTAAGTATATTGTAAAAAAATAAAGTCAGCTTTTTTCTTTCTGTTTTATGTTGCTGTAAAGAGTGTTCTTTGTGCTAAACGAAGTAGCTATTCAAATTAGCCTTACTTAATCAGTGATACGATATATACCAACAATCCAACCTCAAACTAGACCTAGCTCTCAATTTGTCCAGCCAAGTAATGAAATTCATAAGAAAAGGATTTCCATTCAAATTTTCGTTCCAGGCGTAGCCAGGGATAAAAAGAAAACCTTTGAGTCTTCGATGACAACTGACCCGACAACCCAAAGTTGGCTGTTGTCTTTTGGGCACTTCAAAGGGGATCGCAGTTTTAAGTGTATTTATAAGTATAAAATAAACTCACCATCGGCATTTGATTCTGCGCCGGCGTAAGAAATGCCACTGTTTTTGCTTGTGGCTACAGTATCAAAACAAAACACATTAAAAAAAATACTTTTTTATCAATCAGGAGCCACAGGTTCGAGGGTAAGCATGAGCTCAATGAGCCATAAATTATCCGACCGTTAAAAAAATATGCAAGCAATGGTGCTAATTCCTGTAAAAACCATCTAATTTTATTTTAAGTTATATCTGTCATTTTCTTATCCGCCGAAAAGGAAAGGGACGGGTAATCGACAAGCATAAAATTTATGGAACACACGTCAATTTTAAGCACAAATCTAAACCAACCGTCTAAAAATTTTACATTAGTCAATAACCCGACACATTCATTTACTCATTCTTCCTAAAATTAAGAGCTGTGAATCATCCGTCCCTTTCCTTTTCGACGGATATGAAAATGAAGGATATAACTTAAAATAAAATTAGGCGGTGTGTCCAGGAATCGGGGCCATTGTGTGAATTATTTTATAATAAGGGACTTTCCAGGCTACGTTCTTCAAAATAATATAGATGGCTTTGTATTATTTATTTATTTATTTAGGTACGCATACAGCAATACATATGGAACTTTTACAGACAGCATTATACATAGAAAGACTTGATATATATGCTTGCCAATTACATGCGTACACAGCATTCACCGATAATATAATTTGTACGTGATAATTACCTGTTTTCACATTACTCTGGTGCATAATTATTCCAAAATACAATGTAATGGCAGAAGCATAGATAAAAATAATTGTTGCTTGATATTTGGATCACGTTAGGAATAGAATTACGTTGCTACCTATATTGCTTCTCTTTATTCTGATCAGTAATGTGTGGCAGATGTATTTCTGCCTGGGTGTAATAAAAAGGGTCATCATTTACGTAAGTATATCCAAAAACATAGATAAATAATGCATATGTCTGTTATCCATGAAATTAGAAGGTTACATACATACATACATAAACTCACGCCCGTAATCCCTAATAAAAAAAATAAAAAAAAAATATAAATAAATTAGAAGGAAAAAAATATAAAGAGAGGATATAAATTAGAAGGTTAAAGGAAGAAATGTCTGTGCAGCGCCATCTGTATTGTTTTAGAGGAACGTCGCCTATAAAGTCCCTCATTGGATTCAATTTTGCTTGGCTGTGATGTTCACTGCTTGTTTATTTCTTATTGGTAATGCGGTGTTTTAAGTATAAACTTACCTTCGGCATTTGATTCGGAGTCGGCTACTGCAGTTCCACTGCCTTTATTGGTAGCTACAATATTAAAACAAAATAAGTACATTAATATACTTTTATACTTATATACTTTTCTTCTATGCTCATTCTCACTTTAGGGTGAGGTCGGTTCTCTTAAACTGACGGCTTCAGATCGTCCTATGTAGTCAGGTCGGGTAGTTTTTTGGTTTCGAAACTTTTTTTGTCTATACGAAATCTGTGACCAAAGAATAAAACGTCACATTGAAGCAATTCATTATCTGAAAAGCAATATTGCTATTTGACTTTATTGACATTGCGCATTTACTTTTATATGCTCAAATGTCAAATTGCAATATTGTATTGCACGTGGCGTTTTTAGACCCCGCTGACCAGGGATGCAGAGAGAAACGGATATTACTTTTTGCGCTGTTTTGACTTATTTGTTAATTTTCCACCAAAGTCACCTGTAAGTTTTATTAATCAGGAATAATGTCAAATATGTCAATGTGAGGACTTTTTGGCGGGAACGGGAACGGGACAGTTGCTTTCTTCATTGAATAATCTAAATAATTAATAGGAAGTGGTGTTTTGTGGTTAATGATCGCATTAAGTTAGTCGGAAAACATTCGCGACAGTGTCATTATATCGGAATATTCAATAAAAAAAGTGTATCTTTTTTCGCTTAGTGCCAACAAGCCGCTTCATAACTCGAAAGTTTATGCGGACTCTTGAGTTAATTCGTTTGGGGTTCGGAGTAGGAGTCTGCTCCGAGGGTGGGGACTTAGGTTTCAATTCAATTGAATTGAATTGGTTTCATCATTCATCGTCATCACATTTCATCATTTCATTTCATCAAGAAAAAAGAAATGCGTAAGACATTGCTGTATGGGCATAGTTCCCTTTCTTTTACCCTTCGGGTTGATTTATTTGTCGGATTGACACACACACACACACACACACAACACACAGGGCTCTGTAGGTTCTGTAGACTGGTGAGCATTTGAAGATTTTGATGAGGGATGAAAAAGCGAAAGTAGTGTGCCAGGATCTTAGTAAGTAGAACTCCTTGGTGTCTGGCTATCCCAATGGTATAATACGTGTGATCTTATGTACGAACTCACCGGTAGCATCTGATTGGGACTCAGCTACAGCAATTCCGTCGCTGGTACTATCGGCTATAATATAAAACAAAATATATTTAAAATTAAACATAAAACATAAACAGCCCATATAACAACTGGAGGGGTTATGGAGAATACTCCACCACGCTGCTCCATTGCGGGTTGCGGGTTTAAAATATAATAATAATTATTATTGTTACTATTTCTTTATTTTGTAATCTGGGGGGGTTAAAAAGGTCATACTGAAGTAATTTATCTGAAAAAGCAAAATTGTTATTTGATATTTGTTGACACTGCGCACTTACTTTTATATGCGCTAACTGATTCTATGTGGACTTTTTAGACCCCCAGATTAAAAAAATATATTTGTCAAAGCAGGTGGCCGATGCACTTGTCTGCTCGACATCTCTACTACTCAAATATCGTGAAGCGTTCCACATTTTTTACCCGACATATTAAAAAAAATAGTAATATAGCATATAAAACGAGGATGGAATTAAAAAAATAAAGTATTCAAAGATTCTACCTATTTATTTAAAATCTTGAATGAATATGAATAGACTATAAATATAGACTTACCAACAGAATTTGATTCAGCGGTGGCTACGGCAGTTCCACAATCAGTGTTGTCAGCTATAATATTAAAACATAAATTAATGTTCTAAAGTCATGACACTCAACTTACTAGTCTTAATACACGACACACAATCGACAAGACAAGACACAATTCGATAAGACACGACGAATGCATTAGAAACATCATAGAAGGGAAGCTACAAGGAAAGAGAGGAAGGGGAAAACCAAGAAGAGCTTAGCACAGTTTAAAGGCGAACGTCGTGTTTTATAAGGAAGAGAAAGAATTAGCCTTTGATAGGCAAGAGCGTGGCTCTTAAATCAATGATGATGATGATGTTGGCAGTATGATATGCTCGACTCCAGTGAGAAGTCCTCAAGTCGAGGACGTAAGTGTCAACTTAAAATACCAAAATGCTCAGCTGAGTCGAGTAGAGGCAGAGCCGAGTTACCATCTTAAAATGCGGATGTTAAACTTACCAGCAGCATTTGATCCTGACCCGGCATACGAAGTGCTACCGTCATTGCTCGTGGCTACAATGTCGAAAAAACACGTTTATACTAGCTTTTGCCCGCGACTTCATCCGCGTGGAAGGATTTTTCCCGCTAATTCCCGTTCCCGTGGGAATTTCGGGAATTCCTTTCTTAGTGCACCTCTACGATACCTAAGCTACGTCCCTTCCAAATTTCAAGTGCCTACGTTTAGCCGTTTAGCCTGTGCGTTGATATGTCAGTCAGTCAGTTTGTCCATTTATATCTCAAAAAAAATGTACAGTCATGAGCAATATCATGTACCCACTTAAGAACCCTGTCGCACTATATTTGTCATTTAATGAGACTTACCGATTAATTTGTTAAAAAAAGTTACTGTGACATGGTTTCAGAGTGTAAACATATTAGTACTCGTGACCGTACGTAAAGATCGAAGAGTTTTTGAGTTAGCCAATAAAGTCAAACCCAATCCATCTTACATTTTCGCGGTTAAACAAATGAAGGTTAACATCCGCTGACAATAAGATTATAAAGTCATTATTATTATCGTTTTGTCAAAAAGGCCACATTAAAGCAATTCTTTTTAAAAAGCAATTTTTTGACATATTTTGCTGGCATTGTACACTTACTTATACAGAATGTTAGTGAAATCGTAACGAAAACTTTGAGGGATGATTCAGACCATGATTCTATGTAGATAATTTTCCATCGCAAAGGTATAGATTTGAAAAAACCAAATAAAAATACATGAACTTTGCGACGGAAAATTCATCTCACATTTAATAAATGTATTTTTTCCTTTTTTTAGTATATGGTCATGTTATTGATTTTCAGTCACTGTGGCATCCTTACATAATAAATGTACTTACTTATCTTTCTTTCTTGCTAAACATGTGCCACAGATTATAAACATAAACTTACCGACGGCATTTGATCCAGCGCCTGCGTAGGAATCTCCACTGCCGTTGTTTTTGGCTATATCAAATTAGAAATTAATATAAATACTTATTAAAACAGTTAATGCTAAATTTTCACCCATACCTACTTGTATGGCTACCGTATGTACTTGTACGGGGTGTAAGTGATATCGTAACGGATACTGAGAGGGATGATTCAGCTCATTATTCTGAGTTAATATCAATTGGAATTTTCCATCGCAAATTGTGATGTCCCCGCCGGGATTCGAACCCGGGGCTTCCGGATTGTGAGCCCAACGCTCAACCACTGAACCACGGAGGCCGTAATGAGGGAATGAAAGATTATTTTAGTTTCCTCTGAAACACGGAGTCATCTTATTTTCCTGACCAAACTCGGGATAGTCTCAAAACTAGCACAAAAAAAATGGCACAAGTAAGCTGTAACTGTGATACATCTTGTATAGTACACTCTGAGCAATCCAACCAAAATCTAACTAAGTAAACGTGTTTATCACGGCTACGTAAATATTGGAACGCCATTTTAGTATGCAAATAAAGAATAATGAATATTGAACTTTATGTAATTTAGAGGCTTGAATTTAGAGCTTTGATTAGAAAAAAATACTTACCAACGGCTTTTGACCCCGCGTCGGCAATGGATGTTCCATTCTCGGTGCTGTTGGCTATATAATAATATAATAGACTAAATTTAAAATTGGTATAAGTAATTATCTACGTTAATAAAATCTATATTAATCTTCAGTTTTCATTATTTTGTAAAATAAAAATGGCACAAGTAAGCTGTATCAATGATAATTACATCCTGTATAGTACAATCTGAATAATCCAACCAAAATCTAACTGAACGTGTTTATCAGGGCTACCTACGTAAATATTGGAACGCTTATTTTTTGTAGGGTTACCGTTCTATGCGTTGTATTCTTTATTCTCAATTTATTCTAAGACATGTTTAAAATAAACTTACCGACGGCATTGGATCCTGCGGCTGCAATAGCAGTTCCACTGCCTGTGTTGTTGGCTACAATACCAAAACAAAATGTGTTTAAAATTTTCTTAAAATATAATTTCTTATATAGCACTACTAGCGACTCCTGACGGTATCACCCCGTCGCCGTTCATAATGATACTACTGAGCTCACGACTATATTCCAACAAGGGTAGTCAGAGGGTACGGTCACGGGCATTAATATGTATACACTTTGGTACCATGTCACATTAACTTTTTGACAAATTGAAGTGTAAGTCTTGCTAAATGTCAAATATGTTAGTGTGACAGAGTCCTAAAGTGGGTACATTATATTGCTCATGACTGTAAATCCGTCGCAAGATGATCTAAGTACCCACACTTCATCGAGCTTTGTAAGCTGTCTAATTGTCGAGCCAATTATGTTAAAACTGCGCATGATAAATTGATAACTCATGAGTGTAAGTCCGGTACCGGTCTTCGAACCGGCGCTTCATATTTCTTGAAATATAACTTGAAAACAGCACTAGCAACTCTGGGTGTTTCTCGTCGGTATTTATTTATTTTTATTTTATTTTATTCGGGTGTGGGGGAGAGCCCGTGCCGTAGGGCTCCCCAGTGTTCCAGGCAGCCCTCGGCGGAGGGGGAGGCGCTTCACGCGCTGCCATGGGCGCTGGGCCCGCAAGGGCATCCGCCGGCGGGGACGCGGTTGTGTGCAATTGCGTTCCCGTATCCCCGCCACACGGCGGCAAGGAGGAACACCGTTGGGTTTTAGTGGGTATACCAGGTGGCGACACCCGGGGAGTCCCACATAACCACGTCGTCCCCCCGGGCGGCGTGGTATGCGTAACGCATTTCCCAACGTTAAAAAAAAAGGGTGTGGGGGAGGGGGGAGGGGTTACCTCGATATGCAACATTATTAAATTCTTAAATAAATTAATTAAGTATGTTATCTCGTACTTAGTGATTAAATAGTGTAATTACCAACGGCAGCTGAACCAGCGTTGGCATACGAAGCTCCACCGTTGGTACTGTCTGCTACAATGTCAAAGGGAAATACTTTAATATTAAAATAATTATCACCACGGTGCCGATTTTATCGGAGAAAATTTAGGTGGGTAATTTTTTATTTGCCAGCTCTTAAATGACCGTCATTCATAACATAATTTGTCACGACTACATCCTAATGGGGTAGTCGGAGGTACATCTTCCTGTGATAGGGACAATTTTCTCATTATAACTTTGTAATGTCGCAACTCTTTAGTTGGGCAGCGACTGGCTGGTGGCCGGCCTGTCATGAAATCACATTTTTGTTTTATCTTTTTATACGTTTTTTGTTTTCTATTGTCTTTCTGCGGAGCTCTTCTCGCTTACATTTTTTGATAGTTTGTTGATGGGCACAACAATAGTGTGGTCATTATGAATTCAGTCATCGATTGCTAAATGACATAAAACGTAACATAAGCTTACAGTACATCCATCGCAAGATAAACTAAGTACCCACGCCTCACCGGGCATTCTGCTAGAGCAACGTAGTACGTAGGTAGGTGGTGAGCCGTATCGCCGTCTATAACGGTCGAGCCAACTGTGTTAGTCAAAACTGCACTTAGAATAAATTAATAACTCATTGGTACAAGTCCGGTATCGGTGTTTGAACCAGCGCTCCATGTTTGCGAAGCAACCCGGAGAACCATAGAACCACATTAACCATCCTTCACTTTAAATAAAGGCTAGAAAGAGGTAGAGATAGTTGTTGTGAATTTGTTATTTTTCTTGTGTGTTTGTGCAATAAAAAAGTTTTGTATTGTATTATAGAACTGTCATAAACAGTGATCGGGATAGGAGTGTCGTCATCGTCATCATCATCATCACCAGCCCATTCATATCCCCACTGCTGGGGCACGGGCTGGATGGATAGAGACCGGGCCTTAAACCACCACGCGGGCCCAGTGCGGACTGGTGGTTATTAACGACTGCTAATGCAGCTGGGACCAACGGCTTAACGTGCCTTCCGAAGCACGGAGGAGCACGAGATGAAACTTTTTTTTGTGGTCACCCATCCTACGACCGGCCTTTGCGAAAGTTGCTTAACTTCAGCAATCGCAGACCGAGCGCGTTTACCGCTGCGCCACCGAGCTCTTCGAGGAGGGTCGTAAATAATAATAACCTGTTAAAATCTTCTGTGATAAACTGGTAACAAATTTCAGGTAGCAAAAACATAAGACATCTGTCCACTACTTATCTTCGATTTATTTTTCGTTCATCCTGAAGTTTTGTCCCGCCTGTCACCATACGATACATGATATCCAGCTTTATTTTTCGACTTATCGTATCAACACACTCATATCAAGACACTTGCTCTGATTACTGGTTACTGCCCACCCCATTAGGGGTCATGGGCGTAAGTTTATGTATAATTACCAACGGCATCAGCTTCAGATGTGGCTATCGAGGAACCCTTGCCGTTACTGTAAGCTGTAAGTGATTAAAAAAAAAAACTTATATCAAGGATTTCGATTTTAAAGCACGTTTTTATACTGAAAAAATATAACCAAAACAATTTGTTTGTTTATTCTAGTAGTATGGGGAACTGTCAAAATTTAAGAACACTCAACAGTAGCGACACCTGATGGGAGAAATATGTAGTTTTTATCCTCATTGCACTAAAACAAGGAAACTATTGCAATAAAACTTATCTATACAGATATGGGAATGAAAGATTATTATAGTGTTGTTTATGAGGTGAATTGGAGGTGAAGTTTATGAACGTGCCCTGAGGGGGTGTGAGAGGGAGAGAGAGAGAAAGAGGAAGCAAGATGGCGGCGGTGGGATTATTAGAAGCGAGGATATGCTCTGGATTACAATTTTTTTGAGAGAAAATATAAAATACAGATATAGGTAGATTTACCTGTTGATTCTGCATTGGCAACTGCTGCGCTTGTCCCCGAACCTTAAGAAATGTCATGTTTAAACAATATTGATAAAAATAACCTTACTTTTATCAATATTGTTGTACTTATAGTTTGTAATATCTACAATACAATACAAAACTCTTTATTGCACTTAAAACAAATATTAAAATAAACAATTATAGTCAGTTAGGTAGTATAAAAGGCGGCTTTATTGTTATCTACCTAGATAAGTAAGAGGTATAATTAGCAAAATATTGACTGTTATTTGCTTCCATCTTAATGTTTCTATGCTGGATTGAGAACGTAAATTAACATATGAGGCTTAATGAGACGTTCAGTCGCTTATTCCCGGACATGTCCTAAAAACTGGTGTTGGCTTCGCGCTCGACTTGGCGGGGCCACTACCGCGCCCCCCGATTGAGTCCAACCTAGATTGGATTTCGCCAGAATGCTTTGTCATCTGGCCATTAGATATTTACCTTTCGAATTTTAAATGTAGCTCTAAGGGTGGTATTAATAAACGAATCTCAGCTGAGACTACCCTCAAGATCATACTCAAGTGACTGTTTTTATACCCCTATAAGAACTGTCACATTGACATGATCTTGAGGACAGTCTCGAAGCTGAGATTAGTATATTAATACCATCCTAACTGTTATCCCAAGCTTACGTGATTAATTTAATACGAGTCGATGGAGCTGATATAATATGTTTTGTTAAAAATAAAAGAGAAAAAATAAACAGAGAAAAGCCTGCAAAAAAATTACACACATTTAATAAAAAAAAACTCAATCTTTATTTCTAAAAGTTAAGAGGATACTGTATGTACTTACCGTTTGCAGAGGATGTGGCTGTTGAAAATAATATTGTATATGTACGTATATTATAATTTTATTGTAATATATTTTGTTATATTAAGTACGTATATTGTATTTAAAATAGTATAAGTAATTGTATTTACCACTTGCAATACTAGTTGCTACAGCTGAACTACCGCGCTGAGATCCTGTATAAAATTAATTACCCATATAATAATTATTCACTATAATATCGAACATAGATCGCAAAATTACGCTATAGCTTTTAATGTATAACTGTCTCTTGGAAAAATACCACTATCTATCCGCTCCCAAATCCTTCCGATTGGATTTTCAATAACAAGAATACAAACATAAATGTTATAACATTCCAAATTACCTAGCTAATAATAATTCTTTTTTCACATCCCGTTTTTCACAGGATCCGCTTACCTAACCTGATGATTTGACAGGTCCGGTTTTTTTACAGAAGCGACTGTCTGTGTGACTTTCCAACCAAAGGAAAAACTAACCCAATACAGGTTAGGTCACATATCTCCGAAAATGCATTTCTCGGCAATGTGGGTTTCCTCTCCATGTTTTTCTTTCACCGCTGAGTATGTTACATGAATGACATGAATTCGAAAACAATTTTGGCTGTCATTGGTTTAGGCCTGTGCTGGATTCGAACCTGCGGCCTCAAAGTGAGAGGCAAGCGTTCTACCAACTGGGCTACCACGGCTCTCACGTAGGTAGCTGCTATGTTAATATATTTTATTACTGTGTAAAAATGAATATTATAAAGAAATACGTTTACCGGATTTAGACATGCGCTGAGCAGCAATCGCCTCTGCTCTAGATCTGGCATCACTTCTTGGAGCTGCTATAAAAAAAATATAAATAAAAAAAAAATTGTTTATTTTCAGATAATTAAAAATCCATTGATCAGATTGTTAGTAAAACAAAATCCTTAAGAATACTGTGGTAGTATGCCACTGTGATGGTTTAAAAAACTGATTAATTCGTGTTAATAAAACTGAAACGATCTTTTCTTTTTGTAAGTATTGTGTTGAATAGAGGCTTAAAAATGGACCACACAACCGGCGTACTTATAAGTAAGGCCATATCTATCTATTTTCCTAGCGTTATCCCGGTTTCACAGGATCCGCTTACCTAACCTAAAGATTTGACAGGTCCGGTTTTTACAGAAGCGACTGCCTGTCTGACCTTTTAACTAAAAGGGAAAACCAGCCCAATACAGGTTAGGTCATATGAATCTATAAAATGTAGTGGAGCCCTTAATTATTTCTTATTTTATGACTAAATAGTGCATAAATAATCAGGTTGCAATGCAAATTAATATTTTATAGGAATCAAATAAGTAAATTTAAAATAATGTTGTGTGTGTATCTCGAAACGCACAAAAATATAAGGTATCCTAGGGCTCGCTTATTTTTTTTTAATAATATAAAGTGTTACGTAATTCAACTTTAAAAGTGTTCAAATTAAAAACATCATAAACAAATCTTATTTTATAGTTACAGTTAATAAATTAAAGTAGCAATAGAGTCTTACTTACCACCAGAATTTGAGTTTTGTGCTAGAGCCCCTAGAAATAGGGGCCCCAGAAATAGTATCAAAACTAGGAAATGTTTGACCCCCAACATCGTGAGTAGTACAAACCCTCACTTTTCCAAGCCACACACTTTTAAACTGAAAAAACTATAATTTATTTACACTCGAAATCGTGAACCGATTAATTTGTTAAATTGCATTATGTTAATATTTATGATCGAATCAGGCTCATACGTGACACAAAGTGCATGAAATCTTTTTATTAATTTCTAATTTTAAATAAGTAGGTATTTCATGACTAGAAAATAAACATGGCGCTTCTATATAAATATCTAAATCACGATTACGATACACGTGTATATTTTGTAATACCTATGTCATTAACCTGTTTTTATTCTTTCAATTAGGTTGGTTAATAATGTATTTATAATGATATGGGGGTGTCTAGTTAATACACCACAGAGGTCTCGGGTTCGATGCTCAGTCGAGTCAATTTCGAATTTGTTTTTTTCTGAATATGCAGCGGACGCATTTCTTTTAATTGTTAATTAATAGTGTTTAAGTAAAAATAAAACAAAATACAAGTTATTATTCGTGCTATAATTTAGATATAAACAAATATAATTATAATTTTCTATTTGTGTATTTCAAAGAAGAAATCTCTACGTCTATCTACGTCTGTTGTTGTCCATTTTACAAAGCTTTCTACAGTTTCTACCATTTGTGGAAACATTTAATTAGTTTAGCAACAGTAGGTTACACTTATTATGGACCTATCTATGTTTTAGGTTGGGTCGTATATATGGTGCGTAGTAAATTAAAGAATTGATACGATGTGCTGCAGATCTGAAACAAAAACGACATTCCAATTTCAAATTGGTCGACAAGAATCGTGTGGAAATTAGAGGGCGCTGGTGTGCATCAGTTGCATATACATACACTATTTACAACAACTATCAAAAATGCCCTTTTCACAGGACGCGGCATAAGTTCTGGGGAGTTAAATAGCCACATCAAAGCAATTTATCTGAGAAAGCAATATTTCAATTTGCAATTTGCGCATATAAAAGTAAGTGCGCAATGCAAACAACTATCAAATAGCAATATTGCTTTCTTAGATGAATTGCTTCGATGTGTCCATTTTAACCCCCTAGTTTATCTTACAATAGATGTATGGTCTCGAGTACTAATGTGTATACAAAATGTGTATACTTTGAAACCATGTCACATTATCTTTTTTGACAAATTAAACCGTAAGTCTCATTAAATGTCAAACAGTGGCGGCCCTAGCGAAATATTTAGGTGGTGCGAGACCTCGCATTGGCTAAAAATATACCAATAGACCACACTTTTGTTAAAAAGGCCACATCGAAGCAATTCATCTAAATAAGCAATATTGCAATTTGACATTTGCGCATATAAAAGTAAGTGCGTAATGCAAACAAATGTCAAATATTTAATTAATAAGTGAAAAGTGCCCACGTTTCACTTATTCTTATATTAGACAACGTGGTGATAGGAGTGGTGAGCCAGTATCGCCCTCTATAATGGTCGAGCCAACTCTGAGGATATTAAGATAGAACCAAAATAAAAAATGATTATTTTTTGATAAAAAAAAAGTACTAACTGAACTATAAGTATTTAAATTCATAATAAAGTAGCCGTTTCCAGACAATTTGAATGGAGCTTGCGATCGCATCAGAAACATCGCAATCATCTTCCTGGTAGGGACGTCGGCATACACCCAGTCACAGTTGTATATTCGTTCCGAAAATTTTAGGCTCTGAAATGGGCACAAAAAAAGTCATTAAATTTAGGCAGGTACTTACTGTATTGATGTGATCTCTTATAGACACATCTTACTAGCTGGTAGTGCGTTTTATTAAAGGTAAGTTGGTTTTGGAATCCTTCGGTTTATTAAGGGGACGCTTGTGCCCAGCAGTGGGATGTATATAGGCTGTTTATCATATTAAGATTACGTAGTTTTGGTATAAAGTAAATGGAGAGTCTGTAGACGGAGGGCCAATGCCGTGCGCTTGGCAGAGCTGAAGGTATAAATAAAGCCAGTTTTTGCGGTTTCTTTGCGACATGCCCTCTGGATGTAATAATGGGAATTGAAGAGAAATATATAAAACATCAACTAAGTAACTGGAAAGCATTCCATTCAGTACATACAAAACATGAACGATTTTATTTTTAAATGTAATACCTACAACTTACTTACTGTTATTTTATGTAGCGTCTGCGTCTTACTATTGGGCCGCCGAAGGCCCCTGATATGGCTCATGTAACGACTACTAACTTGCTTAACTAAGTAGTAACCGGGACCAACGACTTAACGTGCCTTCCGAAACACGGATCATCTTATTTTCGGACAATCTGGTGATCAGCCAGTAATGTTCTAGCCAAACTAGGGATCACAAAATGATTTTCGTGATACATCCCCACCGGGATTTGAACCCGGGACGTCCGGATCGTGAGCCGAACCACTGGACCACGGAGGCCGTTTTACGCCGCCCTGTTATTTTTTTAAAGGTACTTACGTGATTTAAGAGTACTTGTCCCATCATGCATTGTATACATGTATCCAAAACAATAGATAAAAAGAAGAAAAAGTAGCGAAGTGTTTCATAGAGACCGTCCACCACCTGAGTAATGAAATTTTATTTTTAGAAAAAAAAAATATTTATTTATTTGTACACAATAAAACAGACACAAGGAAAATACAAAGAAAACAGATAGTATAGGTAAGCTATATTGTAGATGATATTGCTTTTTGTTAATTTACGAAAATATCCATATTGATATTTTTATTTTTTTTTATGGTTTATCTTATCGAGCATGTCATGATGCATCAGTAAAAGGATTGTACTATTATTTTAAACATGGCATAGATAGTTTGGTTAGATTCCGCATTATAATGGGCACCTTTCAACCTGGTACGAAAGGGGGAAAATTGCAAATTACTAAGGGAGGTATTGCAATTTAACTGTTATTCTTTATACAATAAGTGATTGTATTTAATTGGTGACATCTGAGATGTAAATTATTTAATTACTTATACATTTATTTGAATAAATTCTGTTATATTTTAACTATTATTTATACAAATGAAATTTGATTAATTCGGAGATGTCCTAAGAAAAGGTTTAGTACGATCTACTTTGAACCGGCGTGCCTGTTTGAAGCGATTGTGGAGGAAGCAAAAGAAGTGTATCGAAGCAATTGGAATTTCATAGTGTCTGCTTACCCCGGTGGGAAATAGGCGTGAGCTTATGTATGTATTTTTTGTACAAATGCGACAGAGGGATTGTGTCCAGGTCTTTAGACTGATCCCTTACCTGCTGCATCGGCTGGATATGATGATTATTCTAGTGGTAAGGACATCGTATCAACAGTGGTTGCAAGTTGTCTGTGATTATGTGTGGCTCTGCCCACCCCACTAAGGATTACGGGCGTAGGTTTACGTATATGTATTTGTACAAATATTCAAATACTTACCGTGCAGGTAAACGCTGTGAGGCAAATGAAAACAACGGCAAAACTGCAAGCGATAAACATGGCTTTACCTAAACATGCATCCAATCCAGATGAGAACCTGAAACGTAAAATATTCAAAACGTTATTAAATGGTCTTACAACGACAAAGGTCCTAATTCCTGCAGACACCTTCCTATTTTATTTAAAGTTACATCTGTCATTTTCTTATCCACCGAATAGGAAAGGGACGGATGATTGACAGCTGTTAATTTTGAAAAGAACGAATGAATAAGCCGGGAAATCAAATAGGTATCTCGCTGGTATGCAAGCCGATTGACGTGTGCTGTCAACGTAATTCTGTCTGGTTAGTGACGGATGTAAAATTTTAAGATGGGTGATTTAGCTTTGTGCCTAAAACTGACGCCTTAAATTTTATGCTTGTCGATTACTCGTACCTTTCCTTTTTGTCGAATGAGTAAATGGCATTTAGATGGTGTTTATAGGAATTAGCACCAATGACAGAACGAACAGAAGACAAATATGTGTATGCAATCATTTATAATAGGGTAAGTACTGTAAAGGTAAGTAATTAAGTATATTATTAGCGACTGTACCGACTCGATCACGGCATACAGGAAAGGTTGGAAGGGCTAAGCGTGAAACGCGCGCCATATGGCTAAACTATTTGCTCATACTTATGAGCAAATAGACTCTAGCCGACAAGCGCGAGAGGCGACACAGAAGTGAGAGGGCCGATTTACCACCTATACCATCTAATAACCCTCAACTACAATGCCAGTCGTGCGGCCGCTACTGTCGCTCTCGCATTGGACTTTACAGCCATTTTAAAAGCTGCCACAGAAACGCTGTTTGAATCATCTGATAAAGATGTAAAGGCCTGAGATGATGATTATATAAGTATGAGCAAATATTTTATACCTCAACTTTACACTCCACTCGTCAGTCGATGCACGGAATTCCGCGAAAATATAATAAAAAGTCGTCTTGTGTGTGTTGTGTTGTGTGTTGTGTGTGTGGCAATAACTCAAATATCGACTAATGCATCCTTGCATTATCCCTACTTGGATTCTGCATAAAAAATACTTTTGTATGCAGTATCTTACGAAAAGTAATGATAAAATTGCAGACTATCACATAAAATAAACATTGACGGAAAGTGGCCATGGAATTTGAGAAGCAGTAGAGCTATCGTAGTTATCTGTTTGCAGGAGTAGTTGTAAAAGAGAAAAGGTTCCTCTGGTGACAGCGGTTCTTATATAAAATGCGCGTTAGGGCTTTTCCAATCTCCTTCTTCTAAGCCGTGGACTTGACTCAGCTACGCGTTGGTATACAATATTTATCATACGGGCTTCTTAGAGGAATGCATAAGACCACTATTATGGTTCTCGAAATTAGCCCGTTACATAGAACAGACGTACTAATTTGTGAGAATCTTAATTAATTATCATGAGCTCAGAGGTGATGGAACGTCGTGGGGAAACCCACATACCTATTCGGGAAATGTGTTCTCGAAAGTACGTATATGTAACGGAACCTATAATTGGTTTTCCCTTTGGGTTGGTAGGTCAGTCAAGCAGTCGTTTCTCGATTACCAACCTCACAGGCCATGATATTGTAGATGGAGAGGCCTCTGATATGGCTTATGTCTACTATACGTATCACGAACCCGGGACCAACGATTTAACGTGTCCTTCGAAACACGAAACCTGGTAATTTTTATATCCACTACGTTATTTAGATTGTAATTGCCTGAGGTGTACTTTTAATGAAATACTTTTATATTTTTGACTTATAAAACATCTACATAATAATATGTAAGTTATGTATTGGCATTTTTTTCTAAAGTTTAATGGTTATAATCTTCTTCACCGACCTCCGTGGTCCAGTGGTTGAGCGTTGGGCTGAAGATCCGGAGGTCCTGGGTTCGATTCACGGTGGGTACATATCACAAAAATTACTTTGTGGTCCCTAGTTTGGTTAGGACATTACAGGCTGATCATCGGAATGTCAGAAAGTAAGATGATCCGTGCTTCGGAAGGCATGTTATGTCGTTGGTCCCGGTTACTACTTACTTACTGATGTAAGTAAGTAGTCGTTACAAGAGCCATGCCTTTGCCGGCTCAATAGTAACCCTGACACCAGGGTTCATGAGGTTGGTACTCCACCTCACAAACCACACGATAGAAGAGTTATACCTAATTATGTATCTCCATAATATTTTATTGTTTACAGAAACAAAAATTATTGATGGTAGGTACTTACTCAAACAACACAGCGTGCCTTTTTATAATGTACTTCAAATTATTTTTGATTATTTCATGGGTTTTATTTAGATTCCTTCGTTTGATAATATTATTAATATTATCCTTACTTATTATATTTTCCATAGATTTCCCCAATAAGTTTAATTCCAAACAAATAAATAATATGCTGAATGCATGTATTAAATTTGCCATAGATATTACGATTACCACCATTGCAGTCATGGATCCTTCCCAAATGTAGATAACTGTATACCACTTCACTTTATCGAAGGGGTACCAGGCGTCAAATGGGTACAGGTAGTGCAATTCATTGCCAAGGATCCTGTGTTCATAATTCATTATCACCCATGGAAACGCATCGACAAGCCCAGACACCCCAATAGTAGCCAGCAGAATCAATTTATACAGGCGTTTTGACCATTTTACGTATTTAATAAAAGATTTTGCGTGCAAAGGAATGAGGTCCCATAAGTCGTCGCGGAAGTGCTTAAATATTTTGTCGTAAAGTTCCTTGTTTTTGTGCATTATCCTATATCTTACTGCTGATAGCAAACATGCACCAATGTTTGGTACGAAATTTGTGATTTGCAACCAATCGGTGAGACCAGTCAAACAAAGTGTTAAAATGAGTTGAAATAAAGTGAGGAGATGAAGGAAATAGACGAAATAGTAACACATAATGCTTCGTTTAGATCTGCCGATAAACGGACATACGAATAATTTGGAACCGTAATATTCTATGGATTTTAAAATTTTTAAATAATCTTCTTTATAAGCTTCCAGTTCCATTCTTATTACGTAATTAACAAACTTCGTTCACGTTTGGCTCTCTCTAGACCAATGTTAATATGGAAATGAATTGTGACTTTGACTAAAACCATTCGGTTAAAGTAATCAAACTGTCATACGTGTAAAGATATAATAACACATTTTAATCAATCTGATCAAAGACTGAAAATGGTTTAATCAGACTTGATCAATCTGACGTTCTTTCGAATGTTACATTACAAGTAGAGTCTCAATTGAAACTAGAAGATTTTTATGTGTGTGTTTTTTACTCTATGGTGATGATAGGGAAAACCATTATTTAAAATATTCTTTAACTCGTTCTTGTAATCACCCTAAATGGGCTAAGATGTTCGGATCGAAACACTACTCCTCATCCCCCTAGCATTATCCCGTTTTCCACAGTGTCAAATTACCTAACCTGAAGATTTGACAGGTCCGGTTTTTTACAGAAGCGACTGCCTGTCTGACCTTCCAACCCGCGAAGGGAAATCCATCCCAATCAGTCATACCTCCGAAAATGCATTTCTCGGGAATGTTAGTTTCCTCACGATGTTTTCCTTCACCGCTGAGCACGTGATAATAATTATTTATTCAAAGATGAATTCAAAAACAAATTCGACAATCATTGGTTTAGGCCTGTGCTAGATTCGAACCTGCGACCTCAAAGTGAGAGGCAAGCGTTCTTACTCTTACTTTATTTAGTTTTATTACTCTCTCCAGAACTACACGATGTTCTGTTACACGTAAACGCTCTAGTTTGTATGCAACATTAAGTAAAAGTTAGTAATTTATCAGGTGAAGGCCAAATGAAATTGAAGACTGAGCACACATCAGAACAAATTAGAAAGAAAACGCTGTATATTAAATCATCGTTTTCCCTCGGTCTTGTGTAGTGACTGTAAGGTTGAAATTCGCAAATCTGTAAAGTAATCGGGATTTAATATTGACAGAAGCAGGTCAAGATGGTCCTCAAAGGTAGCGATTGCTTATAATTTGCTCGTATTGTTCACGGGGTAATCACAGAAGGGCACTTGACAGAACCTTTGATGCATCACTAATATGGGGATTAAATCCTATAAGCATGTCATCCACTCCATTCTAATGGAGGCAAGAGAATGGCTTTTATACGGATTTGTGATTCCCTTTGGTTATTTGATTTGGAAATTTTAATACCCTTCGCTCTTCTGAGTGTATTACACGGTGGCTTCAAATGATTAAATATTCATAACAATTGTTTAAAATAATTTTATATTATTTACCAGCTGAGGCATATATAAAAAAACCGTAAAAAATAACAATAAAAACACCACCAGCTTATAAATAGAATACTTCTTCCAGAGTGTCACACTGAGGCAGAGCGCCCAAAACGCTGACAGCATTTCCCCTCTGAACTGCCAGGCCTATTCTCTGCGCAAAAATGCTGCCAGCTCTTGACTATATTATTTAGAGTTTTAAAATCTCAGGTTTAATATACTTGATCAAAATATAACGTACATCCATCTTGAATAATAAACTATCTATATTGATCGTTTAAAATAATCTAAACTGGAATATTTTCTCCAATCTTCTCTTCTTCTTCTAACGTTTGGGCTGTGAGGTGTTTTACCAACCTCAGCAACCCTGGTATCAGGGTTATTATTGAGCCGCCAAAGGCCCCTAATAATGAGAATTCGTAATCGATAGATT
This sequence comes from Pectinophora gossypiella, assembly GCF_024362695.1. Taxonomy (NCBI): domain Eukaryota; kingdom Metazoa; phylum Arthropoda; class Insecta; order Lepidoptera; family Gelechiidae; genus Pectinophora; species Pectinophora gossypiella. The sequence continues at coordinate 11,474,929 of NC_065410.1, forward strand.
ACTTTTCACATATCTTCTCTTTTCTATCATATGTAAGTACCTATCTAAATTGATCGTTTCACCCTTTCAGCACTTGTTATTGAGTACCGACCTCATCAACAGAAAATATTACCGTATTACGACTGAATAAAGAACCAAATGTTCATTCAAATTGGGAATCCAAAAACGCATTCGTCTCCAAATTGTGCTCATTTATGGAATGCTTCCAGAATCCATATAAATGTGATGTTATACGCTCAAGGATTGTCCTCTACACCGACCAGTATACAAGACCCTCCCTTCTCTCAGCCAGCCGAAGAATAAAGGAAACAGAAGGTGAATTCAATAAGCGAAAAGAGATCTTTTCAAATTGGAAATATAATAGGAGTGAGGCGTATTCGAGCCCTTTACGTGTATTCTTTATTCACACGCAATAGGATATGTTCTCATATGAAGGGGTATATTCATAGAGTTGCTGCAACTGTTACTTTGCTTCTATGATGATTATTTTTCAACATTTTACACTGCTAACTAATATTGTGATAAATTGAAATTTATATATATGTTTTTAAATATTTATGAAAAGTAGTTTATTTATTTATTACTAGTTTATTTAATAATTTATTATACATTGTAATCTTTCTCGTTTACTTTGATATATAACCATTTACTACGAATTACCAATAATTTTATTATTTATCATCACATCTAATAGGATATTTTCTCCGATACAGAAACGGTGCAAACTACTCTACAGAAATCCAAAGTTTCCATCAAAATGGAGACGTCACAAAGAATAATAGGAAGACTGGAAGGTTACGCTAGATATGTTCTTGCCGACACAATGGATTCCTCTTATTTGAACCGAAGCTTATACGTCAAATTTCACATCCTGAAAGGCTCACCCCACCGAGGAATCTTTATAAATAGTTGTGAAGAAGCTTAATTTAATGGAAATCCGTATTGGAATAATGCGTGCCGAGAAGTCAACGGATTGTAAGGTATGACGCTTAATTGAGTTTGATTGAGGGTGGTGAGGACGGAAGTATTTTTACGGGATTCGTGAGGTAATTGATCTAACAGTTACTACGTATAGAAATTATGATGAATATAGGAAGTTAGTTCATGTACAGTCATGAGCAATATAATGTACCCACTTTAGGACTCGTATAGCGCGACTAACAATTTGACATTTAGTGAGACTTACAGTTCAATTTGTCAAAAAAGTTAATGTGACATAATACCAAAGTGTATATATATTAATGCTCGTGACCGTACAGGACTCTTATACAAATATATTCTTAAAAACTGATTATATATTGTAAGTAATTCGTGTGATTCTTGAGTGACTTTTTATCGAGGACCTTCTTACGGCTATTCGGGATTGCAAAACAATAAAGACCCCTCCTATATTCATAATAAATTAGTTTAACTCTCATTTTTTTCGTGTTTTAAAAGCAGGATGCATTAAACTTAAAGGTTTACTCGCGTATGTAATCGTAACGATGTTTAATTTTCCAAAGTTTCTTTTTTTCCTACGTAACTGGTCACATAAAATCATGCTTTAGAAAATTTGTAGCCACTTTCTAAATCCTTGATTATATTTTTGAATCGGAGATGGATGTAATAAATAAAAACAGTAGTTTATACACATCATATTCGACATAAACAGAAACACAGAATTTACAAAATTGATCCACCAAACTAACCAAGGCCATTTCTCTGCCCTTCACTGAGGCAATTCCTGTTCGGCGAGTCCTTGACGTGGGGGTGGGCGCCTCTTACTTCAGTAGGCCGGAGTGAGATGGTGGCTGAGTTCGCATAGGGACCCAGACCTACGGGGTATAACGTAGAACCCTTACTCAGGGACACGGGTGAAGACGTCAACGGTTGCAGAACTAAATAGACTACTATGGGCGCCATCACACTCGCGTCAGACAGACTACTGCGGGGTAGAAGGCAAGAAGAAAACCACTGCCCTACTTTTCCCTAAAAAGTAGCATAGAGAATGCTACACCGTCAAGAGCGTGGCTCTTAAATTAGTGACGAAGCTAACCAAGAGGAAACTATAACAAAATATTTGTTAGTATTCAGTGCAAATTAAAATAAATTAAATGCAAACAAAGAACTCTCCAAAGAGACACGGTGAAGTAAGCTCTTACTTGGAGTATCGTCAAACAAGCATTCGCATTGTACTAATTAAAGAGACTAAATGAAGGGCCTACAGACCCATTATGCAGAAATCCTGATGTTTTACTGAAACAGAAGTAGATTTTTTTTTTAATTATGTGTATTTTTTCTTCACAATTAAAGAACTCTTGTTCGCTTGAGCCTCTAGTATTATGGTACTTTAGTTCTTGCTATATTCAATTATAATGTCTAGGGTAAACAGTCCAAATATTGTTTCGTAAACACACCAATGAATTATTAATTTATCTTAAGTGCAACAGATGACTCGACCATTATAGACGTCGATACGGCTCACCATCTATAATATTGGTCTAACAAAAGCTCGGTGAGGTGTAAGAACTCAGTTCATCTTGCGACGGATGATGACCTTTGGCTAGATCAGCTGCAAAATATAGTCGTGTGTTTATGTTATTTCATAAAAAGTTACCTCCGTGATCTTTGAGGACATCACATTAAGAAGACAACTTGCAGCCACTTTGGCCTTTATATCTACCATGCTGCTTCAGTCAGGATTGTTGGAAGTGTTATACGACTTGTAGATGGGACCAATGACTTAACGTGCCTTCTGAAGCACGGAATCATTTTAATTTTCCAGGCAATCAGGTGTAACAAGGCATGTCCTGACCAAATAAAGGACAGTCTTACAAAGTGATTTCGACAATGTTGCCAACGTGAATCGAACCCGAACCTTCAGATCGCGAGCTCATCGCAACGCTCTAACCAATAAACAACAGAAGCTGTCAAAATTGATACAAAATTATTAAATTTAGTAAACTGAAAGGTATCTATAAAGATAGGTGATCAACCCATCATACACGTAATGATCCATCATCAAATCAAATCAAATATACTTTATTGCACAGAACTAAAATTTCAACAATCAGACATAACACATGAAAACAGTACAATTTGGGCGGCCTTATTGCTCTAGAGCAATTTCTTCCAGGCAACCACCAAAAGGAAACAAACATTTGCAAACAACTTGGATGCGGGATGGTGCAATAAAAAATAAATACCTAAAAGTAAAACTAAAGTTAATATAATAAATACTCTATATCTATACTATCACCTTAGAAAGGCACTATATGTACGTATATTAGGTTTTCAAAACGTCCAGGAAGATAAGAAGCTAAAATTAGTTAGTATGTTCTTTTATTCCCTCCCAGTCTAGCACAGAATTTATTGTTTACCCGAGTAAGTCTTTTAGGAGCAGCCTTTTAAATTTCCTGCTTTTATCTCCGTAGCAACATCACCAACCACAATATAGTTTCATTAGTTATTTTAATAGCCAATAAAGTTATCCCGATTTATAGCAACTATTACGTGTGTGGAATCAAGCGAGACCTCGCCATGAATAATGGTAGACCCCTAACTTTAATAAGGTCCCGCTTGCAATTTTACAGTTTTCCTCTCTTATAGTTTATTTCGCAATTTCGTAGGGTGAAAGGTTGTACATTAATAATGAAACTAGTGTATAGTATTGTACAGACAAAGTGAAGCGCGTCTCTGGACGTTTCGATACAATAAGTATCTACAATGCCGTACAATACTCTTGTACACGTGAAAAATAAAAACATAAATAATATAGAGAGATGACACATGGCGACCTTATTGCTAACAAGCATTTTTTTCCAGAGAGTGACGAGACTTATTGTAGATTTGCCGCAGATGACATTAACAACTTGGCCAGACAAATGGGGAACGCTAAGGGCTCTCACCCGGTACAAAATTTAAGACAACAGGCCAGAGGGTGCCCAGTTGGACGCGAACATCGGCTCAGGGCGTCGTCTGAAAGGAAGAATATTTGAAAGAATTGATCGACCCTAGTGGGTTGATGTCGATAAGCGCTGAATGAGGGAAATTGTCGACCACGCCGGCGGGTCGGTATCGGGGTTCTGAAGTGTATAATTTGCTTAACAATTAAAAAGGTTATGAGAAAAGCACATACGCCCGAAGATTTAGTGTTCCTTCGTTTTGAAAGCTCAAAAACCATTTCGACTAGACGACGAATCAGACTTTTTTTAAACACAACTTACCTGTATAAAACCTACGTAAAGCACAGAGGTAAAATATGAAAAATTATCATACTTTAAGCTAGAATTGTTTTCATAGAGATTTGAAAGTCAAATTCTGTAAAAGCTAAAGTGAAAATTTAATACGGGCAAGTTTCAGAAATATGAATATTCAAGTAAAACATTTGTGTTTAGATAAATTGCTTAGTTGCTACAATTTTATTTTACTTCAAGGTTAAGTACCTACTAGTTAAGATTTTAATTACACTTTGCTTCATCATCACAAGCTCATTAACGTCCCCACTGCTGGGGCACGGGCCTTCACTATGGATGGATAGGGAGATCGAGCCTTAAGCCACCACGCGGGCCCAGTGCGGATTGGTGGTTATTAACGACTGCTAATGCAGCCGGGACCAATGGCTTAACGTACCTTCTAAAGCACGAAGGAGTTCGAGAAAACGAAACTGAAAAGTTTTTTTTTGTGGTCACCCATCCTATGACCGGCCTTTGCGAAAGTTGCTTAACTTCAACAATCGCAGACCGAGCTTTTTTTTTTTTGACGTGACTTATTGTAGATTTTCCGCAGATGGCATTAACTACTGTTTGTTTGTACCTATTGTTTGTATTACATAAATAAATAAATAAGTACTTGGCCGCGCGTTTACCGCTGCGCCACCGAGCTCCTCAACACTTTGCTTATGAGAGTTTATTGGTACGAGAATGTCAAGGTAGATAAATCTCACGCTGGATGAGAACTCGCAACTCATTATTTTACCCGACAGAGTATACAGGGTGTTAGTGACATCGTAACGCATACTAAGGGGGGAGCGATTTAGCTCTTCGCGAAAGTATAGAATTGAAAGTAATTTAAAATAAACACAAAAAATACACGAATTTTGCGACGGAAAATTCCACTCGAATCATGGTTAGAATCATCCCCCTCAGTATTCGTTACGAGGTCACTAACACCCTATATAATTATGTATACATACCGTATGAGGTGAAAAATCTATAATAAACTTAAATATAACACGTCACAACAAAGACAAATCCAACAGTAACTTCAGGAAGTTTGTTTAGTTACAAAAAAGGTTTCTTTAGTTAAAAATAACAGATTATGCTCTAGTACCTTTATGAACTGCGTCATCGGATCTCAAAAGTCTATACTGAAATCAAACTCACTCGCACTTATTAGGCTTATGGAGTGCAAATAGTAACGTCTACCGCACTATTGTTGTGCCCATCAACAAAGTATACAAAGTTATAACGAGAATATCATCCCTATCACAGACTAGTTTACCAAAGTTCATTTACCTTGCTGCTAGTGTCTACAGCCATCCGTTATAGTAATGCGAACAATCTGTCGTTTAGACGAGGTATAATTCACTTCTCTATACAGCAATGATGCTTATAATGGCTATTTTGCTAGCTTCTTTATTGCTATTGCGTTTTTTCTGCCTTGCGATTGTCGTTTGTTTCAAGATTGTGGAAGAAATGAATGGGTGACATCAATTTTGGCGCCATATCTTTTTTGTCGTGTTAACAAAAAAGGTTGATTTTGTTTCAAAAGAAAGATACTTACTTACTTGCTATGATACTTTTAGTAGGCAAAACCACAATAACTTTTGTAACGTAGTAAAGGTTCACGTATAGATTTTATATACTAGTTTTCTATACATTGTTTGAGGTTTACGCGGTTATTATCATAATTGAAACACATAATAAACGCGGTAAAACTAGTCGTCTAGACTAGAATAATAATTCATTTCATCATGTCAGACTTTAGGATCACAACAGTCCCAATCATCTACTTCGATACCTTACAGGTTCAACCAAGTAACATAATATCATGCATATATCTCCGAAGAGGTAGGGGTGTTTAGTACCTATATATACATACTCCTAGCCAGTTGAGATAAAAAAAAATCCTCCCCAGTCTCTTACAAAATCAACAAGCATAACAATAATTTCCAAGCAGGCCAATAAAGGCAACTAGCTGCCAAAACGCAATATAATAATTAACCGCCGGCCACAATACAGTTATTATCTCTGAGCTGCGGTCAGCAGAATTTATAGAGGAATTATTATTGAAAATCCCCTCCGAGGACAAATCGTCCCGGTTGCTAGAGGCAACGACTTTGTATACAGGTTGGACAGAGGGAGATAGTTAGAGGAAGCTTACCTACATAAGAACACACTACCATTACAAGATGCATCATAATTGGCGATATCTTGACAGAGTACGATGGGAGTGGCTGTATAATTGTCACGGTTTGCATTAGGAACTATTAACGTCTAATACATACGTACAACTTAGCTCGAGGAGCTCTGTGGCGCAGCGGTAAATGCGCTCGGTCTGCGATTGTTGAAGTTAAGCAACTTTCGCAGAGGCCGGTCATAGGATGGGTGACCACAAAAAAATAAAAAAAAGTTTTCATCTCGAGCTCCTCCGTGCTTCGGAAGGCACGTTAAGCTGTCGGTCCCGGCTGCATTAGCAGTCGTTAATAACCACCAATCCGCACTGGGCCCGCGTGGTGGTTTAAGGCCCGATCTCTCTATTCATCCATAGGGAAGGCCCGTGCCCCAGCAGTGGGGACGTTAATGGGCTGGTGATGATGATGATGATATACAACTTCCCCTGTATATAAAAATCACATACATACACAAGTAACTTATACTTTTTCTTCAATTAGTTTATGTACAGTCATGGATTATCCCTCACCCTCCCACATCCATTTCAGAACCCAGTCGCATTTAACATATTTGTCCATCTATTCCAAAATGTTCAACCAGTGAACTCAATTTGTCAAAAAAGTTAATATGACATGGTACTAAAGTGTATACATATTAATTCTCATGACTGTATTATGTGTTTCACTTTTGTCAGTTATACCCATGTGTATTGCAGGGAACAACAATTATAATAATGTGTAACCTAAATGCGCTTTCTCGTGCTACTAAAAAAAAGTATTTGAGTTATTTTTTTGGAATAAAGTAGTTCCAAAATGTTCTTATTATTATTATACCACAACAATTGGTAATTTCCACATCAATTTCGAATTGAATATTCAAGGACCCTCTTCCAAGGATGAAATATGCCACGCATCCCATTAAATCATATTCCATATCGAAATACCTGTTACATAGTTACACCCTAATCAATGTCCAGACAGAACAATAACGTGTGGTCATCCTCGAAAATTCAATAAATTCGGACGAAGGTGGGTTTTACGATACTGCTGGCGATAAAGCGATTTAGACAATATTTTTATTTTAATTGTAATTATATTCATAAATGAGGAGCTCGGTGGCGCGGCGGTTAACGCGCTCGGTCTGCGATTGTTGAAGTTAAGCGACTTTCGCAAAGGCCGGTCATAGGATGGGTGACCACAGAAAAAAAAAGTATTCATCTCGAGCTCCTCCGTGCTTCGGAAGGCACGTTAAGTCGTTAGTCCCGGCTGCATTAGCAGTCGTTAATAACCACTAATCCGCACTGGGCCCGCGTGGTGGTTTAAGGCCCGATCTCCCTATCCATCCGTAGGGAAGGCCCGTGCCCTAGCAGTGGGGACGTTAATGGACTGGTGATGATGATGATGATATTCATAAATATTCTTTATCAGTAAGTATATACATTTAGAAACATACGGAATGTCATGCCTATTGCAGGGTAAGCAGAGCCAGATATCAATAATAATATTGGGTTGTTGACAACTTGGGAAAATGCTTATGTGCGATATCGCTTTATTTAATTTTATTTAAACCCATTTTTTAATATTTTGACCATCACGATACATTTTGTTTTTTTTTTTTGTACTTATAGCAGGAATCTAGTGTCAGTAGCAGTCGTTTCTGTGTAAAACTCGACCTGTCAAATCTTCAGGTTAGGTAAGCGAACCTCGAGAAAACGGTATACCGCTAAGGAGATGATGATATATGCAAGTTATGGGGTACCTACCTACCTAAAACTGGTATTTTAATATTTGACAGTTATGCCAAAAATTCAGTGTGAGTCTGGTTGTCTGGATGAAGTCGCTTTAAGTGATATACGTAGTTAAGTCTCTTTTCTAACTATTTATTTTGGTGTAATAAAGTATATTTCTGTTGTATTGTGAGTTATTTTTAACTACTGTCTTATTAATAAATAAATGCTCAATAATCTTTTCCCGCTTTCTGCTTCCCGTTTCTCGCTCCTCGCAAATATTTAGCCATGCGCCGCAGGGTGACCACGACTCTAGCCAGTCGAGTGGAAACTTTTGAATCGCCGACAGCAACATTGGCCGAGGGGCAGTCTTTTGTCCGCAAAATTGCCTTATTTCATGGTCCTAATAAGGGTTTCTGTAACTATCAATTGTAATTGACCACTCTTTGATGTCTGCATATGACTAGTTTCAGCTTCGTTTGATCAAAGACAATCTTGATATTTGATTTAATTTTCGATGGATATAGTTTGTTTTAGGCATATCGTTAGGAGTTTTGATACAGGGAGCTGGTCACACTGTTGTGTTAAGTTTTGTGTACGGGATGAGAGTTCTCAGTGCGCTCTATTTGTCCGGTCATGCAGGTAACGCAATCTGAGATAGCTTACATCATGTCAAAAAAAAATTAGGATCAATTTGTTTCCTTACAATGCAACGGGTTGAATGCAAATCATGGATCACCATCACCTGAGTAAAGCTAGCTTTTTCACTTCAAAATGTTTTGACAAATACAAAAATCCAAACAAAAAAGCACATAGTTTCACAAGATAAACAATTACTGTTGGTGTTTAATTAAACCCTTTACTTCAGCTTATGATCATTTCGACGAACATCCGTCTTGCTCCTGCTGTACATAATTGTTTTGTGAAGACATGATGTTATTGTCTTGTTTTTGTGTGTGGCGTCCTTTTATAATAAACTATTTCTTTTCTTAATTAAAACACATAATAACGGGTTCTTACCGCGTTTAAATGGGGATATGAGACTCCCTTGAGACTTGGGAGTCTCATATCCCCATTTAAACGCGGTAAGAACCCGTTATTATGTGTTTTAATTATGATAATGGCCCCGATTCCTGCAGACATCTCTTAATTTTACTTTAAGTTATACCTGTCATTTTCTTATCCGCCGAAAAGGAAAGGGACGGATGATTGACAGCTCTTAATTTTAGGAAGAATGAGTAAATAAATGAATAACCCGGGCGAATTTTTAGACGGTTGTTTTAGATTTGTGCTTAAAATTGACGTGTGTTCCATAAATTTTATGCTTGTCGATTACCCGTCCCTTTCCTTTTCGGCGGATAAGAAAATGACAGATATAACCTAAAATAAAATTAGATGGTATTTACAGGAATTAGCACCAATAACCGCGTAAACTTAAAACAATGTATATTTCTTTTCTATTCAATTCTATATGAATCTAAAGAATTTAATATAAGTTTACTTATATTCTATAGTCTTTACCGATACAATTATGTAGATTTGTGAAACCATTGGAATATTTATTGGCCTCATCGAATTTGTAATTAGATATCATCCTCTAGCAGCGTCCTTTGGGAAATCCTATCGAGATTGACGGCATGACTTGCTATGAATTTGTATACTTAGATACATATTAATGCATTTGGCCGTATCATGCTTTCCTTGTTACGGATTAAAATGTTTTGTTGAATAAGTAATTATGCGCATAATACTCGTACTTTAATAGAGAGGGTGACAATTTTGTGTAAAGATCGGTTCTTTGTAGAACCAGCATTACAGTGTTTTTGGAAAAGTTTGTCTTGACCACATTGTGAAGCATTTTTTTTTAATATTACTTAACTAAATAAAAATATTTTTAAAATATCATGTTAAAAATAATAAATTTTAAATTATTATTATTTATTAAGGGTCATTTTGATCCCATTGTAAATGTATCTTCAAATGAGCATAATATTACAACATGAAAAGATCCCTATTAATTAGCTAAACTATTCAAAATTTGTCTTAATTGGGTATATGTAAGGGTGGTCCAGCCTAATTAAGGAGTTTCTATTGACTTGTCCAGAGGCAATTGTTACTGACCATTCGTTACACACAGATAATCAACATGGCGAGCTTTATATAAGAGTAAAGTGCTTAATTCATTGTTTTCTGAAAACTCAAAGAAAACTTTGTTCTGCAATACCTAAAAGAATGACTGACTATGCATTACGAAACACATTCTTTTTTTTTAAATGTGAATAAAAATATCCGTAAGCCGCTAGTAAGTAAGCATTAAAATGCCTCTTAGACATTATTCAGTCTTTTCAAATTCTTATAAACATTAATAACAATTTAAAATTATAAAAATTAAGTTTCATTTGGTACTTATATTACCTATTTAATGCCATCAAGTTTATTTGACAATGTGTCCGTTCAATGTGCAAAACGAGCATCGTCAAGGTGGGGTAAGTGGTCGACAGTTCGCCAGGGATTTGGATTTGATATAATCCGAGATGAGAGGGCCTTCACGCCGACTGCCACCATCAAATTCATTGTTAATGAACAGGGGACCGTTACTGCTGAGGCGTTCAGAATAAAATTTTATTTGCCCATATTTGGTGCGGTTACCCTAAGCTAGAATTGCGTTTCTTTGGCGATTTTATCTTAATGCTTGTATGGTAATACAGTTAATTGTAATAGGTCATTCTCTCTATCTAATCGATTCCTTATTACTGGATATCGTTGTTATTAATATAATATTTTAAATGGTATGGTATATAATTTGTTCGAAACTACGCTGACTGACAAACGCCAACTGTTTGTTAATAAATGTTTTGGTCGTAAGATCGAATGCCCTTTTAAAATCCAAGCCCCATTGTTTAAATGTTGTGTCTGGAAACCTTGGTTTTAGGAGGTTAGATCTTCTTTTTTATCTTTTATTTAAGAGGTTTTAATAAAGTATTAAACATTATGTGGCCTAAAACTATTAGAAACTTAGAACTGTAGAGATGGACAAAATGCTGTAGAGGCTGACATCCACGCACGGGAGTGGCGGTGGATCGGTCATGTCCTTAGAAGACCTGTGGAACACCCGCTTCGACGAGTTCTGACTTGGCGCGTGGAAAACGCTTGGTTAACGGGAATTCTGACTTGGCGCGTAGAAAACGCTTGGTTGACCGGGAATTAAAAACACTCGGCATGTCATAGGAGCAAACTACAGAGGCTGAAAAAGATCGCAAAGAATAGAGATCTGTTATTCGAGCCCTAAATCCCAACACAATCGAACAGGACTACCACGGTTTGAATGATGCATTTTTATATTTTTCAATCAATAATTATACTACGTGCCTAATGTTTGATAGACACTGGTAATATTTAATGCAAACAAATAGGTACATAACATAGTTAAGATTCAGTTTATTGGTTGGTAGACAAATTTTGAGAGATACTTTTTTATTCTTTTATTTAGGGGCTTTTAACAAAGTTTGTTATGCCAGCCCCATCGATCAAGACTGTCTAAAACTGTTAAAAAATCATACTTAGGTCAACCCACCCACAGTAGGCTAAAACGTGATGCTGTTGCGAATGAAATCATGCCCCCACCCACAACAGGCCAATAATCATGTGAATGAAAGCATAAATCAAAAACGATTCTCTGCTCGTCGATAAAAAGACCTTCATGATACCTATATCACTACTATAGGCAATATTTCCTTTAAAGTTTCACCAAACAAAACCATTCCACACAATACCAAAATAAAACCCACATTTCCGAGTCGTTTGTAGACAAAGAACAGCGATTCCAATAAGACTGGACAAATCGTTGTTCGGTGAAAAATATATCGTACACCCGCGCCGCCCGCGCCGGCTAATCTTTATTCCGTCGCGGTCAATCCGCTACGAGTATCACCTATTTATCACTACTCGCCCCGTTTGTTAGGATATTCGTAAATATTTCAATCTTTATTGCCGCCATCAACATAATGTTATGGGGCGAAATTTTACAAAACGGAAACAAGAGATATAACGCCGAGACGTGGCGCTTTCTGTTTCTATATTAATGTTGCGGATAGATGGTATTATTTACAATTGGTGCGCGTTTGAAATATTTTGTGCTTGTTTTGGTTGGTTATGCGATAAATATGCTAAATTGTAATATACATGTTGTATGATCAAGTGTTATTGAACCTACGTGATTTATTTATTATTACTACTTTATAACTTCCTATAAATGAAAAGTATATTAGTTGTGGATTGAAATAATATGTCTATGTTATACGCTTATGTTATGTTGTTGTTGTTGTCGTGTTGGTGTTGTTTGTTGTTGTTGCTTCAACATCTAAAATTAATAGCTAAATATACAATGTATTTACTTAAAATACTTCCAGACTTCATAACGGAGCATCCTAAAAATAATTTACATTCTTTAAGTACCTTATACACTTAATAACAGCAAAATATTCGAAACAAACTTTAATCGCCGCAGACTGAAACAGAATTCGAAACATTCTCGACTCGACGCGTTTAAAAAAAACTCGTAAATATTTTTTAAGTGCCGAGACGAAGTGATAAAGACACCGAGATGCAGCAAAATGCATGTGAATTTGAAACAAATTGCTGTAGGTGTAAATGGAGCGGACTGCATTATTGCTATGGAACTACGGGACAAATGACTTGAAATTGTAGCGATACGCCACCTGAGCAAGCGACGGTTACTATCTGAGTGACTTCGAAACTCACACTGTGAAAATATATAGAATGATGGATGGATACTACCTCCTTTATAAAAGTTAACGCAGAGGACAGGAGTCCTAGTACGGCTTTGAAATAGACTACTCTGGGTGCCATCACATTCACGTCAGACAGAGTACTGTGGGGCGGAAAGCAAGAGGGAAACCGCTGCCCTATATTTTCCTAAAAAAGTAGCATGGAGAATGCTACACCGACAAGAGCGTGGCTCTTAAATTAGTAATCATGAAAGTTAACGATCTAATTGAATACGTATCACGCATGTACATAAATCTACTAGTTGCTTAACGAATCCAAATTACTTTTTTAATCAAAAAATAAACAAAATAACAACCACTTTAAAAGAATAATTTCACCCTTAAAAATATGTTAAAAAAATTTGGATCCCGTAAAACCTAATGTAATTGAGTATAACCGTTGCCGTAAACTTTGAGTGGTTATAACCGCAAATATTGTGGTTATTCGAGGAATTCCGGCCCAAATTAGACATTATTGTGTGAGTTATTTAATACAGTCCACGTGCATTTTTGGTTATTATTATTGGGGGTAAGTAAGCCCCTAATCCAATGAACTCTCATTACAAAGCGTTTCGGGAGTAACTTTATTTGCTTGCGCGGCTTTACTCTGAGCCTCTCCATACCCTCATACTCTTAATAGCAGGCCCACTGATAGACAATGCTAAAACATTTGGGGCATCCTAACATAATTATTAAAAATTGCTTTCAATATTGCGGAAAACGTTATTTCCCGTGCAATTTTTGTATTAAAATTAAATTATTTCGGTTTTGTATCTCTTACATGTTTCATTTGCTTACACAAATTCGTTTAATCAACGTTCAATTTAATAAGGAAAAATTTAAAATAAGAATGTAAGTAGGTATTAATATTATGTAGTCCCTTCCAAAATATCTTTCGAAACATGAATTACGACTTTCTAATTTATATCAGTTAATGGACAGAGAAGCTTAACATTTTTCGTCTCTCAGCACTAAAGGATGAAATTAAGCTTTATAACAAGGCAGGGGTGAAGAACCTACAATTTAGTTTCAGCATGTTTATGACTTCTATAGGGAAATAGCGCGGCGTAGCAGTAAATGGAAAAAGTTTTATTCGCGTACACATAGGTACGATATTAGGGACGTTTTCACATTTTTCTCCTGTGGAACCGATGAGTTTTTTATGTTTATGTGGCTATAAAGCGCAGTCGTTTTAGTTGGCGCGACACTGTTACCCGATGTGTTTACGTTCGAATATGATATTTTCAATATAACGAGTATACTCAAGTGTTTATTACGTTTGTTGTCTGTCTCTAGATAATTTTTAACCTAAAAAAATAAGTTCTTTGACGATTCTAAGATGTATCAAAAACAACGCAAGTCAGTATAAAGGAAAAAAAAATCAATTACGATATTTTTGATAAAATAAATAGAATAGAATAGAAATAGTTATTATAAAAGGGCGCCACACACAAAAAAAGACAATAACATCATATCAAATTTCCACTAAACAATTACAAAAAAAAAAAGAAACGGAAATCGTAATCAACATTAAACAGCTTCTTATTGTGATGTTCCATATTATTTAATAAACTTAGTCATAACTTGAATTTGGACCTATTTGCTAGCAGCATTCAAGATGCTAAAAAAGCACTTGTTAGAGACTTCGTTTCCTCTATTTAGATATTCTTATTTTTAAGGATTTTTTCCATTTCCATAAGGTCTTAGAACCATTATTGTAAAATTTTGTTTTTTTTTATTATACAATCTGTGAAAGCTTGTTAATGACTTTTAGATATTAAGTTAGTATGTAACATTGTAAAAGCTGTAAGCTCCCCAATATATTAAATCACTATCATACCACAAAATGTCGCGGCCAAAAATTACATTAGAGCAATAATTAGTATCTTACTTTTCTTTCTTTATTTTCTTGCTTGGTTTGTGTATATGAATTTCTGCGAAATAAATTGTATTTGTCTTTCTCTCTCTCTCTCTCTCTCTCTCTCTAATAAGATAATATCAAATGACCACTATCTATTAGAACCGTGTCACTATACATTTCAAATTAAAATCCCCCATCTAATTCGCTCTAACAAAGCACCGGTCCCTGGAGATTTGGACTTGTTCAATCCAGTTGAAACCAGTTCCAACTGCCTCTATATTGACACGGCTACCCACCCAATAGCACTTCTGTACAAATAAGATTTTAATCAATACATCAAACACAGTTGCCCATAGCGATAATAATTAAAAGCGTATGATGATATGGAATATTTGCGGAGGACCAAAGGGTTAGTGTACTAGGGTTGTAACTTCTAAATTGAATGGTTGAATGGCTATGTTCGTACACCGAAAATAAATTTAATCAAAGGAACAATTACCTATCTTCTGACCTGACTGATCATGAAACACTAGTCCATGTAGCACGCAGTTCAAAATCAGCCATCTTCTTGACTTATTGTTGGTGGCTGGGAAAATAAGTAGAACTCATTACTGAGGTAATGGCAATATTTTATTATATTCAAAGTCAAAATCAAAGTATTTAATAAGAACATCTTTAGTTATTATAAATTCTCTTAATATCAACATCAAAAATATTATAAAATATTGAAACAAATGTGTTAAGTAGTAGGTTGAAAATTCTACGGTTTTGATTAACGTAGTATCCACATAGGTTAATTGTATATTCGTCCATAAAGGAATCGAACTATTGTGGGTCTAAAAAGGATGCTAAATATATCTAAAATTGATGCAATTCATCTTGAGAGCAATATTGCTATTTGACATTTGCGCATATAAAACCAAGAAAATGAACTAAGTACCCGCATTTCACCGAATTATATTAGACATCTTGATATGCAAATAAAAACACTTACTTACTTAAATCACATAAACAACAGTAGGTATAGATTAAGAATGTTTTAAAGAACGGCCAGGGGGTCTAAAAAGGCTACATCAAAAGCAAAAGCAAGCATCATCGTCTAAAAGCAATATTGCTATTTGACATGTGCGCATACAAAAGTAACTGCCCAATGTCAACAAATGTGAAATAGCAATCTTGCTGTTTGATATGAAATTATCAAATGTGGATTTTTAACGTCCTGGTCAGAATCTGTCAACCCTACGCCCAGCCGCCTCAGGCTACCAATGCATAAGCAAGACATAGTCCTGTAATCCAGCCCTCATAATCCTCACAAGATGATGATTGCAACCCATTTTAGTTTACAAAAGGTAATCCTTAAAGGAAACTATATTATAAGGGAATATTCGCGTTTGATAGAGTCCACTATTAATGTTTACGATGTAAATTTCGCCGTAATATCATAAACCTCTTTGATTGGGTACAAGTTTGGGGATAAGGAACTTTTGGATGTAACAGGCCAGTTGCTGAGGGTATGTATTTGAATAAGTCGATCGTCTTTATGGCTACTCAAAGTTACATAAGTAGGTACCTACAGGGTTTAAGAGCAAGCATGTTTTGGGTGAATATCAAAATGTCAAGTTTCGTGGCGAACTTTCATATTATTTTTTCGTGAAAAATTGGGTTCCGACATGAAAAAGGATAGTTCTAGCTACGAGGTAACTTGTTCCTCCAAATTTTTCACGAAAAAATAATATGAAAGTTCGCCACCACTTGGCACATTGTGATATTCATCCTTTTGAATTTAACTGTATTAAAATGAATCCGCGATAGTTCTGTTCGGAAAATGTGTGACTTGCATCGTTGTGTAACGGGTTTGAATCCCGGCTCGGTTTCTAAACCAATCTTCGCTCTTTTATTGTGTGGGTTGTGAGGTGATTTACCAACCTTATCAACCTTGGTGTCAGGGTTATTATTGAGAAGCCAATGGCCCCTGACATGGCTCATGTAACGACTACTTATCACCACTGAATTCGACTTTATGAGATTGAATTCATATTTGGATATAGATAATCGATATCAGAAATGTTATGTTGACCTTCAACAAGTTTATCCATGATAATTACGTTGAATAAATGATTCTGATTTCTGATTTCGTAGTTTCCAGGACTTGTGTCCGGTTTATGCCAATAGGGTCGCCCCCTATTACGGGAATTAAACATAGCGGCGACGAGTTGGTGTAATATACTACGCCCCTGCCTACCCTTTCGGGGATACAGGCGTGAGGCTTTGTTATGTTAAAATAAGTTTAAAATAATTTGAGTATTTATTCACACACACTATCTGCATTATTATAATACCTATGAGCTAAGGAAATTCTGGTTGAACTCTACACGCCCTAAGCAGTCTCACTCGAGGCCTAAAGAGGTAAATTAATGAGACGTATAAACAATGAAGTTACTAAGAAACATATTATACACACATCAATGCCCATAAAGCATACGTTTATGCTATAGGTTCTATAATGCATAATGAAACTCACAATAGCTACGTAAAATTTTCGTTCGAAATCCCCTAAAATATGAAGTATTACAGTAATATGTCTAAATTATAGAAAAGCACATCTTCCCGCGAAATAAGCATGAAACGAGCTAAAAAGTACTTGAATACAATTGTGAGGATGCTCAGGGACCCTCATCAAAAAGCGTTACTTTATCAAAACATCTATTGTCTCAGAAATGTTTGTGTGCGCCCGCCTGCTTTCGTCGGCATTATACAGGGTAAACTGCCCCGTAATGTACCTTTAATATTTTTTAAAGATTTTGATATTATTAACTTGTTTTTCCCGACGTTTCGAAAAACAAATTAATAAGGTATTTTTTTACTTACTTAACTTTAAAATTTCATCACGTTTCGACCCGTTAAAATAGTTTACTATGTATATTTAAAGTGCGTAAATCTTTCAAAACCGAATAACTTGTTTCACAGACGTTTGCCTCAATATCAAATATACTTTATTGCACAGACAGACATAATACATGAATACATGAGTACTATTTGGGCGGCCTTATTGCTCTAGAGCAATTTCTTTCAGGCAACCACTACCAGGAAACAAACATTTACAAACAACTGTGTTATCAGTGAAGAAACCTACAATTGCCTAAAATTAAATGAGTGAAATGGAAACGAAATATATATTTTTTATATTTCGTTTCCATTTCACGGTCGCTAAATCTTTTTGCAACACTCGTTACACTTCTCAAGCACCTTATTTCGAAACTCTACACGCCCAAAACAATCTCACACACCCTTCTCTTTAGCACAAAAGAGCATTCAAGCATTCACATTGAAGGGGTAAGTCAGAAAGGGTTTTTATAATACTTTCGGCACTGGCCGTGAGATGAATGTTGTGTTTGGCAAACATTGACGGTGAACTCATTATTATGATGAATTTGTGGTCCTGATTAGAAGAGTGAACAAAGATGTAGGAATGGGGATTACAATTTTTTTTAAGATAATTTTGAGGTGAGATTATCATGATGATGGTTGATACTACAGAGAATCCGAGAATGTGTTTTCCGTTTGGGTATCTACGGCCGTAATGTTCCATCTACGGCCACACTTCGCACTTATTATCACGTGATGTTGTGGTCAAATGCTTGCCTATCTCCCATTAAAAAAAAAACAAGTTGCAATAAATACTGGTGGACAGATCGATTTTAGCATGTAATCGTTTTACATATAATCGTAGACCGCAAATTGAAGACACTCGATACGGTGAAAATATAAAAAAAACATCATGGCGCTTGGACTTTTTGGTAAGCACTGTATTATTCAAGACAGAAAAAAATTTAGCTTGTTTTAAACATGGCCGGAACCGGAAATAAAAGAGACCCAAAACGAAAAAGACTGACATCGCGTATGCATGCTTAGATCTACTTAATTCTTTAATATTTTGGAGAGCTCGCTTCCGTTTTAAAATATTAACCGTTTAAGAGAACGTTCGGTAACATTTTAAGCGTAAGGTTAACGATTAATTGATAGACTTAAAATTATCTGTAGTTGTTATTGCCAAACAAACTCTTCCACCAATTATAACTACAAGTATAATTATCGCTCTGAAACATTCTGCGATCAATGAGAGATTGCTGCTGATTCCAGTACACACCACCTAATTTTATTTTAAGTTATACCCGTCATTTTCTTATCCGCCGAAAAGGAAAGGGACAGGTAATAGACAGGCATAAAATGTATGGAATACACGTCAAGTTAAGGCAGTAATTTAAAAAACTCTCCCCAATTTTCTTACTAGTCAATAACCCGACAGAATTAAGTTGACAGCACACGTCAAACGGGTTGCATATCATTGAGATACCTATTTTATTCACCCGGGTTATTCATTCGTTTTAAAATTAACAGTTGTCAATCATCCGTCCCTTTCCTTTTCGGAGGATAAGAATTATCTTACCGCCCGTCATTAGACGGACTTAACTTAAAATTATGAGGTGTCGGCAGGAATCGGGACCAATACCTTTATAAAGGTATTACTTTCTCAATTAAAAATTAAAGAGTATTTTCTTTATAGGTATAGATACATGCTTTCTTTACTATGGTGAGTACACAGCAATACTCAAGATAAAGACACCTTAAACGGTATAAATGACCGAGTTCGCGATACGTCTCAAGGGAAATGAACACAACTTGCAGTAAATATAACGAAGAATATACAAAATCGCATAGTTATTTTGTATTTCAGCCTTCGATAAACAGGAAGAGAGCCATTTTACATGGAGAGAAAACTGTGGAACGACGCGACGGGTGGTTTTAATATCCCACAGGAATAAACAGCAATTTCTCTAGTATCAGAGGACGCAAACAAAAATATTATAAACGGGCAATAAGAATAAAGCTTCAGCTCCCAGACTATGGTTAGGGAGTGTTTGCATTCGTTGACGATCGCTTTAAAATGAATGAAAAGTAAAGAAAGAAATAGTTTTGGATGTAAGTATTTACCTATCCTGTTTCTATTTCGTCGCAGCGATTACGTACGAAAATAGAAAATAAAATTCTT
The DNA here is from genome assembly GCF_024362695.1 of Pectinophora gossypiella. NCBI lineage: Eukaryota > Metazoa > Arthropoda > Insecta > Lepidoptera > Gelechiidae > Pectinophora > Pectinophora gossypiella. The sequence goes on from NC_065410.1 coordinate 11,494,727, forward strand.
GCAATTGTTAGCTCTGTCGCGGTTGAATTTGCAATTATAATTAATTAATTATTAACATTATTTCATATTTTGTAAAAAAAATGATAAAAAGTATAATAATAAATAAATCGACTGCCTAATTATTCCAAACCTCTTCCAAAAAAAATCAATAAGTACTCTTTGTCTGGAAAACGGGGTCTTACGAATTGAAATAAATATATAAAATTTTTAAATTATTATAAGTTATGCCTATTATTTATTTATAAGTACTAACTAAATATTTTCAGCGTTTCTCTTGCAAGTGTACAAGTGGTTTTAGAATAGTTTACTGTAAATGAGGCTATAACAATTTAATGCTGCGAAGTTCGTTGCTAGAGATATGCGTATGCCGAGCCCCATTATAGTGCTTTTATGCGGTCTAGCTTATATGGAAAGTGTTCTCTTTCAACAGCTTATACTTTTCGCTATATTTTATTTATTCAAATCATAATAATAAAATTGACTCTAGTAAGGGGATATAGCTAAAATTGAAGAAAATCATGGAGTACTAACCGCATTGTTGGTTTCGTGAGGTTTATTTCAATCAAAACAGATATACATATTGTATAACATAATTAATACTCAATATTAACATCGTCTCTATTTATCATCTAAATTTAAAGAAATTAATATTTTAACTTTGGCATCACAATATATCTTTGAAAACTTAATATATGTAAAAATAAAACATATAGGATTATTTGCAAAAAATAGCGATCGGCACATTGTTAATACCCGGAATAAAAATAAACTTGCGTTACAAGTCAGTCGATTACATAAGATTACTAAATCTTTTAAGGGGCAATGTATGCCTTTTTACAATAAGATTCCCATTGATATTCAGAATTTGCCTTTCAACTGTTTTAAGACAGTAGTTAAACAAAAACTTTATAAAAAAGGTTATTATAAAGTTAGTTATTATTTAGAAGATATGAATGCATGGGATTAACTGTCTGAGAACTGATATTAGGCAGCTAAATTACTCAATTGTATATCAATATTTTATGTTTACTTTTATTTTTTTTAAAATAACGTCTAGGGCCCTGTGCCGAGGTTTTTCTTGCAGCTTATTTTCCCCGGCTATACAGGTTGTGAGAAGCTGCAGTAGTTTTAGGCGAATGAGACGTTCGTTATGTAAAAATTGACGATTCAAAGTGTAACTATGTTACCTACTGAATAAAGATATTTTTGAATTTGAATTTTCATCCTTCTGCCCTTATCCCACTCTAGGTGGGGTCGGCACAAGATGTATTCCTCTTCCATTCATTTCTGTCAGTCGTCATTTCAGTACTCACACCTTATACACACATATCCTTCTTTATACAATCCATCCACATTTTCATGTTTTTTTTTATATACAGACTTAAACAACACCATGGATGGATTTAGTACTGCTGTTAGAAGCGTTGTTCTTCTTGTTAGCGTTGTGATAAGCGAACTGTAGTGTAAAACTAACAAATTATTCACATTAGCTAAAAGACACAAGACAAACATGCCTCGTCCATGGCTTACGTAAGTCCCAGAGCAAAATATACTATAGTAAAGTATTATAGTAAGTATATTTATGGTAAAAACAATGTTGCCAACAACAGCTTCAAAACTTTATTTTCGGACCAACCACTACCAGGATTCAGCCATAAATAAACTTGGATGCTTGGTTTTTTCAATTCATGTAAAGTACAGAAATAACATAAGTATATACTACGTACAGTAATGACACTTACCTTCCCGCACCGAAACGGGATACCGCAACAGTCCCCGCACGCTACGCGTTCCTCATTGGCCTTTGATGTCTTGCATATGGCGTGTCCGAAGCCTGGAAAGTGAAAGGACTTAATATAAACTCTGACGAAATGACGATTTTAGTTAAAACTAACATACATAAACTCACGCCCGTAATCCCTAATGGGGTGGGCAGAGCCACAAGTAATCAAAGACAACTTGCAGCCACTGTTGATACGAAGTCCAAAGATGGATATGATGAACCTTATGGTGATAAGGGATCAGCCTATCGCCCATAACATTAGTCCATCATGTTAGAGGACACAATCCCTCTGTCGGTTTTTACGACATGCCCGGGAAGAGAAGCAGCTGAACGTGTTCTATGTTTTTTATATGCTCCCAGAACAGCATAGAAGCACACAGGAACAGTTAACAGGAACAGTTAAAACTAAATGATATAATATATATAATATAAAATGATATAATATATATAATATATAATATTCGCAAAATAATCTGTAATGATACTTGTCCTTCAGATCATTAAAATGTTGAATGTTGAGTTGTATTCAACATTTTAATGATCCCAAGGAACAAGGGATCACAAATAGTCCAAAATATACCCAATAACAAATCTATCAATATAAGATGCTGACTAAACATGTTAGATAAACACACTGAGTAACAAAACAAACGTCATCCGCACCTCATCAAAATATCGCGTTACGAATCCCGAATTCATCGCGACGCCAATTATCCATGAGCGCTCATTTTACGAGTCATTCCCCTGTGTAATGATCACGAGGTGATTTTGACAGTTGTAGCCTATCCCCCTTCCCCCGCTAGAATGGTGGAGCGTTTGTTACACGTGCGTTTTGTATAGGTGCTTGTGTTTAGGTAAACGTATTCAAAAATCGTTTCAGTTCAGGCTAGGTATTTCTTAATGAAATACAACAATATAAAAAAAAAACTTTATTGCACATATAACATTAAAAACAATTACAAAAGCGACAAGAAAAGCACATTCGGCTGCCTTATTGCTTAATAGCAATTTCTCAATTAAAATGAGGAGATGGAGGCAGATTTTACAACGCTGCTCACTTCTCCACACACTGTGTGATGAAAGATTGTTGATAAAGTATCTAATCGATTAAAAAAGAATATCATTTCCATATATCATCATCATCAATTTAAGAGCCACGCTCTTGTCGGTGCAGCATTTTCCATGCTACTTTTTAGGGACAAATAGGGCAGTGGTTTCCCTCTTGCCTTCCGCCCCGCAGCACTCTGTCTGTCGCAAGTGGGATGGCGCCCAGAGTAGTCTATTACAAAGCCATACTAGGACTCCTGTCCTCTGCTTCTGAATAGCATTCCTTTGAATAGTATTCTTATATAAAGAATATTGACAGAACAGTACGAATACATCTGATAAGATCTGATCTTGTAAGAATAAAAAATCAATCGAATATTAAAAACGAAAAATAGTTAAAACCGTATTGAAACCTTAAATCATCCTGTCTGAGCGAACATTCGTTCAAATACCGAATCTGTTGGCAAACATTCACAAACTCCCGGCAAAGCAAACACGAGTCGGGTGCTCAAAATGCAAATGACATTCGTTACCATGCATTGCGCGAAGTCGGCCGTCTAATTAGCTGACTGACACCCACCAGATATCATGGCCTATGAAATTTAGATTCATTGCCGTGTTTATATCCCGGGTCGACTATTAGGAAGAACAGAGCTCTGCTGGGAAACATAGTCTGGGAAAAGTGCCAGATATGAATCTAGGTTGGGTGGATGACATTTTTTAAAGATGGAATTCGTTTTATAAACGGCAAATTTTATACTTACTTATAAATAATACTAGCCATTTGTTTGCATTTAGAAGCGTTAGACTTTCCATTCGAAGATAGGCAGCACCAAGGTTCATCATCATCAGCCGTACGACGCCCACTGCTGGGCATAGTTCTCCCCCAAGGATCTCCACGACGATCGGTCCTGCGCTATTAGATTAGATCAATGACTGGTTTGCAACCCTGGTGTCAGGGTTACTATTTAGCCGCCTCTGACATGGCTAACTAACTAAAAGGTTACGAAAGACAATACTAAAATGAAGTATATTAAACTATTTATTGTCTCTCTTCAAGTGACATTCGGGGTTCACCCTGACAACTGGGCACCTTCAGGCCTATTGTCTTAAACGTTGTACCGGGTGAGAGCCTTTAGCGCTTTGTCTGGCCAAGTAGTTAATGTCATCTGCGGCAAATCTACAATAAGTCACGTCATAAAAAAATGGGGTTCTCCCTGTACGAATGTAAAAAAAAACATGTCTGAGAGTTGTTCCCAAAAAGTCCATAGACAATGCGCCGATAATCTATTAATCTCACAATTTATAAACTACTCGTATAAACAGAAACTAATAATAAACATTAATAAAGTTCTAAACATATTTTCACTAAAAAACGGTGAAACAAAGCTGTTTCGAAACAAAATCCCACGAAGTTGGAATTGAAAACTGTTTTTTATTTCTGTAATATGTTGATATTTTCCTGTGAAACTTTTAATGTATGCCCGTTTTGCTAGTGAATGGGGGGGTTTTGCAAGGGAGTGACAGGAGTGCTAGGGGGCGAGAAAGGGGGGATGCAGAAACTTGCTCCGTCGATTCCAGAAGCTTGAAGAACTAATTTAACTGCGCCCCCTAACTACCACTTCAATAAATTCTAAACTAATACTTAAATGTATATTATTTTCTGCCTCATTTTAAAAGCAGTTTATGAAGTTTGTTTCGGTGGAAGAAATATAGTTTATTGAACGTTTCTCCCTTGTAGTATTTTGCAGCGTTAAATAATATAGTATCTGAAAATACAGAAAGTGAAAACGTACCTTACTACTATGTACGTAGAGCCTAGATTTTCAACTGCACGGCTGTTATATTAAATACTGTTCGATAATGATTTATCAGCATGGTACGTTTTAAGTTAGTTAACCATGTCAGATTCGGCTAAATAGTAAGCCTGACACCAAGTTTGCAAACCAGTCATTGATCTTATAAACAAACCACACGAAAAAATAGAAGTTTTAACTTTTATTTTCGTCCCTGATCAATCAATAATGAATTTATATCTAAATCCCTCATATCACAACAAAAACAATGTACAAGTAGGCACTTATAGTAGAATAACTTAGGAAGACACTTAGGTTAACTTACGTACGATCAAAGAGCCCAGCGAATTATTTGTAAGCAGTGGTGAAATTATGAACCATTAGTTGTCATAATTATAAAATTTATGTTTTTGTAGGTGTTTTTGGTCTATTACAGAAACGACATGTAACCGGGAGGTCTTAATTGTAACCAGTTAATTTATTACTTTGCAAGAAACTGAATGGACTTTTGCAGCTTATCGTACTTTCTTAAGTTAGGTTAGGTTAGGTTAAAATGTATTATAATTATACAGGGTGTTAGTGACATCGTAACGAAAACTTTGAGGGATGATTCAGACCATGATTCTGAGTTGATATCAAGTGGAATTTTCCGTCGCAAAAATCATGTATTTTTTTTAGTTTTTTTTAATATTTTTCAAAACTATACTTTTGCGATGGAAAATTCCACTTGATATTAACTCAGAATAATCAGTTTGCATTATTATTTAACGTATAGTGTATTTGTATAAATATTAGCTGTAGTTTATACCCGTTGCTGTTGCACCGTCCCGCATCCAAGTTTTTTATAGCTGATTCCTAGTAAAGTAGCTTCTTTTTCGTTGTTGCCTGGAAGAAATAGCTTCAGAGCAATAAAGCCGCCCATTTGAACTGTTGCTAAATGTTTTATAAATGTTTGTATGTTTTGTTTGTGTGCAATAAAGTAAGTATATTTGATTTGATTTGAAGATTAACACAAGCTCAATATACTTGGTACTTATCTAAAGATAGGTACCAACCATCGACGACCTATACCTATCTATATATTATACCCCATTTATTATTGGCAATAAAGCCAATTTATTACTACACAGCGATGCATAATAGTACTTCAGCTAACGTATGCGTATTCGAACTATTTCAACCCCGTAATTGACTTTAGAGACTCCTCTATACCGTAGCTAATCTACATTCTCAAATACAGTATAGTGACGCAATTGTAAACCAACCAGAAATGGAGACCTTCTGATGGTAATAAGCCCGCGTAGAAAATAGGACTTTTGGAAGGTCATCGTATCCTGGTCGAAAGTAGTACCTACGCACTAGCATGTCAGAATAATTAAGTTATGAAGGGCGCCCTATCTAGAACAGGTAATTAGTTTACGAATCACAATTGCGTTTCATATTGTTGACGGTGGATAAATTGTTGCTTAAATGACTATTATGTTGTAGTTGTACGAAAGATCTTGATTACAGAACCCTTTTAAGGTGGAAGCAAAACCAAGGGGTTGTAATGAGTATCCAATATGTTGGATAATCATATAATTTAGTATTCGTTAATAACGTATTACCATCCCTCTCATGATGTTGAATTTGAGTCAGCCTACCAATGTGAATGAGACACATATCCACTGAGGACAGAGGTAAGGTGATTGGATACTTGATAAAACACGACGATTTTTTTAAAAACGTCGTGGAAGGAAAGATAGACAAAGAGGGAAGGAAAAGCCAAGAACAGTTTACATGGAACAAATGAAAGAGAAAGCCGACGCCGTGGAAACATCAACCAATCCAGCTAAGATAGTGTAGGATGTTTTCAAGGTGCGTCGAACCAAGGTAAATCCAACCAAGGTAATCCTAAACAAAATACCTGCTTTCATTGAGGGATACAGTTACTGATGTGTGCACCGTGATGGTTTTTTTGTTTTATATAGGTAAGTAACACAGGTGAATAATATGTTTTCTTTCGTTTTTCGTCACAACAACCTGATTATTTTTCATATTTTGATAGTGTTAAAGTAATAAAGTGTGTACAGTGTAAAAAAGTCATGCGAACCGTTTTTAATTCGAATAACTGTTTCCCATAATCGAAGAATTCGAAATCCTGCTCATTCGAAAGATCATTCGGATGAATCATATTATATAATATATATTTGTCTATCACTAGATAATGTAGTTCTGTAATAGTAAAATATATTCTTATTTGAATTGATTCTGTAGGTTTATGCATATAAACTTATACTCTTTTTATATATTGGTTTATTATGAATGTATGCGATGCATACTAAGTCCATGATGTACATAAAATATTGAATCATACGCATATGAAAGTATCCAGCAAAAGACAAGCCACCAATTAATAAGAGGGTTTAACAAAGTGGTCGTCCCAACCCACGTGGCAGACCCTTTTGCCAATTATTATAATTAACTATAAGAGGAAGTGACCTCTCAGGCTTAGAGGGGTTACTTGGTAATGCCAAGCCATTTGACGAGATTGATAGCAACAAGACTAGTAACTTAAGGCGATATTACTTGTTACAAGTTTGCATAAAGTAGCCGTAACGGCTTGCCCGTTTTGGGATTGGAAACATGGACTTAACTATGTTTACTTCATATAATAGGGAATTTTGGAGGGGTAAGATACATTTTATACGAGTTTACTTATAATAAGTATTTCTCTTTATTACGGACCCGTTTTATGTACTTATATTACTGAAATTGAAATATTTACAACCCACTTATTAATAAGTGTCTTTCCAAGCTAAATTCCCCAAAAACAATATAAACTGTGGTGTTCAAATTTAACGTGATAATTACCTATTTCCTCATTGCTCGGGATACATATTTATATATACACATATATAATGGCAGATGCATATATAAAAATAATTGTTGCTTGATATTTAGATCAGACATGTATAGAATTATGTTGCTACCTATATTTCTTCTCTTTATTTTGATCAGATTATAATGGGTGGAAAATGTGTTGTGCCTGAGTGTAATAATAAAACTCAACATATATATCCAAAATAAAAGATGCATGTCTGTTATCTATGAAATTAGAAGGTAAACGAAGACACAACTGTACAGTGCCATCAACAGTTCTTTTTTATGTTATTACATTTAAAAAAATACTAAATGCATTTCACTGGAAATTTTGTGAGCAATTCGAACTACAACACAACATATTTATTGAGACGAGCTTTCCCTCAAACTAAGGTACGAATATTCGTTTTGAAAACATCTAAGTTCAGCCAACATTCTAAATCGGCGCAGCGTAGAAATAGTTGTGGAGTTAGTTACACTTCATTTATCCACTTAAACGCTCATTTGGGATTACTACACAATAAAATCCGCAGAAAATGAACCGTTTCAGCAAACCCTAACTCATTTCAGGGGAAAGTTCTGCAATACTAGCTCAACTCAGGACGAGTGTTACATCGGCTAGTCTATACGTAAATTTGGTACCTACATTTGCGTATATTTTCAGAAAGATCTGATTATTAACAATACAAAGTATAAAATTAAGTCTGTGCTCTGTATGGGCTAATCTCGAGAATCATGAAAAAATCTTGCATATAGTACCATAGTGTTGCCACTTTTATCTGGATTTTCCCAAGAAAACAAAAGAGTAAATAAAAAACACATTTTTTGTATATAATATTTTAAATAGGATTGAAACCGCGGCTTTTCCCCGCTTTTGTTTTTTTAGCCGCTTTTTGAAACGGTGGCACGAACAAGCTGGGGACAGGGAAGTGTGGAAGAAGGGAAGAGAGGCCTTTGCCCTGCAGTGGGACATCGAGGGCTATTATTAATAATAATAATAAATAGGATTGCGTTAAAAATATTATTACCTGATGGTAAGTAAAGATACACGCTTATCTAGTAAATGACCATTCACTCCGGTTTTGAGGAGGAGAGAATAGACAGGGTGAAAGCTATAGCATATTACGAGCTCGTTTTTAAAGAAAATCTTAAACAGAGAAGAATAAGAATGAAATAAATTTATTGGCTGTAACAGTTTACATTTCTCTTTAAAAACTAGGTAATTATGAATATTACGAATACGGGTAAAAGGAAATGGCTCTGCTTGTGCTGTGATGGAGACATGCTGTTATAATTTAGGATTACAATATTAAATAGGTAGATTACAATACAATTTGATTAGTTTGAACTTATCTATAATGATAAAAAGACATCTTCTATAAAGTCAGGAGATGAATTTGTTTAAATACAACAATGTAAGTAATAAACAAGTTTTTTTTTATATTTTTCGACGCTATTTTTAATTGCAAATTTGTAGACTAGCTACAGCCATCCACGTGAACACAAAGTCATTATTCGCTGTTTCCAGACGGGTAAATATTTGCAAGATCAACTTGGTTCATTATAGTTTTTATTTTCTGTTTTATGACGATGAATGTGATTGAGACTAAACAAGGAATTTGAGAAGTTAGTGGAGCCAGCAATAAACCGATCGATGTGGGTTTGCTAAGTGGAAAACTTGAGAGAAGCAAAAATGGTTCGCCGAATGTGCGGTCTAGACGAGTTATTAAAAATTTATTTTAGAAAGAATTTGTGAATGCATTTCTGATGCTTATCGGTTGCTTTCGATTCGACTGCGTCCATGTTATTTCGCTGTCTGTAAACCAGAATAAATAAACCAGACATATGTTAACTTAATATGCTGGATGCTTGTTTTTATTTCGATGAAAATATGAGTGAGAAAAATAATAGCTCAAACTTTGAAACTATGGAATATCTACTTCTAATACATACAATAGTACCTAATACTTAATAATATGTAGAAGTTCGTATCTTATATTCTTCTGCTTTTGTAGCTATTGGGCTCCGAAAAGAAAGTAAATAAAAAAAAATTATCTTCACACGATATACTGGCATTTCTATTATTAAAGGTTTTATTTTAATAAATTGTTTGTAAATTGGTACTACAACGGTAACAACTCCCACTACCTAAGAAGGCACTACATATTATCCCTTATCAAATATACAGGGTGTTAGTGACATCGTAACGAATACTGAGGGGTATTGATATCAGTTGATCAAGTGAATTTTTCGTCGGAAAATTCATGAACAGTGTTTTGTTAAATTATTTTCCGTTCCATTCTTTTGCGACGGAAAATTCCACTTGATATCAACTCAGAATCATGGCCTGAATGATCCCTCAAAGTTTTCGTTACAATGTCACTAATATCCTGTATACCTACCGATTTAGTGTGACGAGTTCCATGTTCCGTGCGAGTACCATGTATTACGATAATTGGTCTATAAAATATCACAGCATCTTCATATATTTGATCGGTCTACCTATTTATCTTTCCGGGTAATAATTTTGAATCCTGGCAATCAACCTGTGAGGATAGTATAGTGTGTTTTATTGATTCTTCCCTGCAATGTCCAGCATTTATTTAACTGGTTAATACAGTCAAGTTATTGGAGAGGTGATCGTTTAGAGCTCCGTCGTCTTTGTCACAGATAAGCAGTTTTGGGACCTTCGCAAATTTGCAAAAGATTTTGAAGTACCGGTTTATTTAAGTGTGGTAAAACACACCCCGGACACAATGGTGCTAATTCCTGTAAATACCATCTAATTTTATTTTAAGTTATATCTGTCATTTTCTTATCCGCCGAAAAGGAAAGGGACGGGTAATCGACAAGCATAAAATTTATGGAACACACGTCAATTTTAAGCACAAATCTAAAACAACCGTCTAAAATTTTACATTGGCCAATAGCCCGCCAGAATTATGTTGACAGCACACGTCAAACAGTTTGCATACCAGCGAGATACTTTTTTAATTCGCCCGGGTTATTCATTCATTTACTCATTCCTCCTAAAATTAAGAGCTGTCAGTCATCAGTCCCTTTTCTTTTCGGCGGATAAGAAAATGACAGGTACTTATAACTTAAAATAAAATTAGGATTTATACTTAAACCTCATTTTTACCGTAGGACGCTTAACGCGTAAGTGCGAGCGAGACCAGTCCGCGCGCTCTCTCCCTTACTCCTAAGCGAGTTAGCGAGCCATTTAAGACTAAAATAAGACCCAGAAGGGGTGAGGTCAACGCCCGATAAGAATTGGTGCGGGGCGCATAGCTACCATTCTATACATAGTATTATTCGTTATTCTACGGTAAAACTCTTAAGCAAATTCTAATTAATTTGATTATGGTAACTGACTCTGCGATTTTCAAGGCTCGCCTAAGTGAAGATGGTTGAAACAATATTAATCAAACGCATTAATTAATAATAATGAGGGTCAGAAGGGTTAGGTAAACTTGATAAGTCTTTTGTCTTAGTTTTCAAATTGTAATCAGAGTAAGAACAGTGTTAATTCTGATTCAGAAGGTTTATAAGTGACTGAAAGTGGGCACTGAGAAAATAGTTAAAGAGCTGTTTGTTTGGAGAAAACAAATATTCTTCTTTTTCTTCCAATTCTTTTATCATTTTGGGATGTAGGGTTCGAATAACAGTTATCCGCTCCTCGCGATCTTTTGGAGTCTCTGTAGCTTGCCCCCACGATATGCCGAGATCTTTTCATTCCTGGTCAACCGACCGTCGCTCGCCAGGTGTTTTTGTAAAAAATAATTCTAAGTTGATAAAAAAAGAAAATGCCTCACGTTACTCGATGTTATAGTTATATATATAACCAAATAAATATTATATACTTAATATAAACAAAGAAAATAAAGAAAAGCCACAAATAATCAGAAGATTCTGGAATAATCAGAAGGTGTTTGCACCTATCATCAATTTATTTCCTCAAAGAGGTACATAGAAACATATATATCACAATCCCTCTTATTTCGTCCACGTGAATCCAACTTTGTTTTCCTTTCGAGTCTCGTCTAGAATCAAAGGAAATTCGATTTGTCGGGTTCGTACGTCAACTTGTAGCAAATAAACAAAGAGAATTGGAATTTAGTTTTGCGAAAAACATTGGAAACAAGGTTTTTAGTAACATATGCAGTGCAGGTAAGGGACCCTCAGCCCTGTCTAACGAATGCAACGCGCCCCCTGCATACATGATCGTGTCAACGCTTGTTTTTTTTTAGTTTTCGGACGGGGCAACGCGCTTCAAAAATTTAAAGCAGAAATTTTTGGTCACAATACATTTTAGTTTCAAACGAGACTTTCGAAATTGTGTTTTCGGAACATTTTACTTAAGTCTATTTAAATGTTATACCTACATAAAAGGGATCCTGCCAACAACGAATAATCGTTTCGTTTGCGACTTGGCTAAGACCCAGCTCTTCAATGTCAGACAAGTTTTAACAATTATGACAATCGACTGTCGATACTGTCACCTTAGTGACTGTCTTTCCTATTTTATTCTATTTTTATCACTGTCTAGTGACAGTCGATTGTCATAATGGTTTGCAGCTTGGCTAAAGGCCCCTGATGACGCTGATGAATACACTCATGAGTGTATTATTGGAGTACCAACCAAGTTCTTTCTATTCCATGTTTTTGAAGATGTTGGGCGGGAGTTTATCCAGTTTGAAGTTTTGTTGTTAATTTGTATTCGTATTTAAGTTGAAAGTCTTGACTTAATAAGGAAGAAGTAAAAGTACTAGAAGTTGAGTATTCATCGAAGGTTTCGAAACTCCTCGTTCATTACTTCTAGTGGCGTTTTCAATGTTGTGTAATATATTTATTTCTGTAAAAGAATATAGCCACGAAGTGTAAAACTACTTACATTTTTAAATAGAAAATTAAAGAAATAAATTAGATTATGAATAAAAAACAACAAAGACTTTTTATTCCTACACAAATATTGCATTTATCATCATCAATTTAAGAGCCTCGCTTGTCGGTGTAGCATTTTCCATTCCAGTCTATCAAAGGCCAGTTCCTTGACTTCCCTATAAGAGACGACGTTAACCTTTTCTTTAATCTGTTCCATGTAAGCTCTTCTTGGTCTTCCCCTACCTCATGCCTTCTTCATGTTGCATTATTAGGTTTGATTTTAAAATGTTTTCCTTTCCACCAATAAAATAATTAAAGCACTTAATAATGGGTTAAAAAAACCAATAAAATATTTGGAATTGATCTTCTTTTACAATTAACTTCATTGTATTAAAAAATTACGTTGTTACAGAAATTTTCTCGGCAAAGTTGGTACCTAATACAAGAAATTTGTTAGATATTGCATGAAAGTACATAAGTTGTGACTGATTTTCCCTGTTACTGGTCATAAAATAAATTAACGATCTTTCGTCGTGGTCATTAAATTAAATTAATGATATGTTTTTTTTTGTCATAAACGACAGTCACGTAACGTTGTTACGTGTTTATTATTTCTGTGTAAGTACATGCAATAGATAAACTTAAAAAAAAATCACGGAAAAAATCTCTTAGTATTTTAAAGTCGCGAAAGTTGAACGTCGTACTTAAGGGGTTTTTTTTTCAAACTGAATGATTAAGTACATTTTTTAATGTTCGTTAGTGGTCCGAAGTAGAAATCTTAAAAAATATTTAATAATATAATATTTTTAATAAATAATATTTTATTTCTTAATAAATAATTTTGTTGATTGAAATAATATAGTCAAAATAAATAAAGTTTTTACTTACTTATCCTGAGAAGATACATATTAAATATCCCTCCCTTATTCTAGTAGGGGGTAGCGAGCCATATTATTCAAAGTTCAGTCTTTGTCCGTTTAAAAATACGCTTCCTATCATCAAACACACTTGGTTGGAGCACCTCTCAAACGATCCCAGGATTTGCATGTAATTATCATTTTTGATTCGCTCTTCTTTTGTGTAAATACTCGTCTAAAAGGTAACACCGTAAATGACATAATGCAGGGAAAGATATGCTGAATTATTTATACGATAATACGTTGGCACCCAGGGACGGATTAGGAATTTAGAATATGTATAATTAAATAGGTAAGAAATTACGTATTTAGTTTTATTTGCAAAAAAAGTGACATTTATTTTCATTTTGTCTTTATTTGAGTACGATGAAAAGTCAAGTCAAAAAATCTTAATAATTATTATTGTAGTTTCAATTTTAAAGTCAAATTATTGAACTCGGAATATTAGGCTTGTTTGGTTTTTTGAAGAGGAGTATTTATTTATTTATTATTGAATTTCAATTACAATAGGTAAGTATAATTTAAAGTGGGTAAGTAGGTAATTTTATTTTAAGTACAGAAAATTGGTGATAATAATAAAGTTTTTATTTTCACAATTTTTTCACTCAGTGTGTACTTACTGCTATATGGACGCGATAATCAGGGTTATTTTAGTTTTAAAAATAAAGATTTATTTATTTTATCCGTTTCTGTCATTTGCACATTTGGAGGATGGAACATACCTGTGAAATAAACATAACTAATATTCACATAAACATTTATATTCTATTTATGTAAAGGATCAAGATAGATTTATAACAGCATAATACATTTTTCAATCTTTGCAGTGCTAAGACACATTTTGTGAACGTTCAAGCAATAGCTTGAACTTTAACAAGGAGCTATTAAGATCGTGAGTTTACATAAGCTCACGTTTATGTCAAAAATTCCGGTAGTCAGAGGCACATCCATCGCAATATGAACAAAGTACCCACGCTTACCGAGCTTTATGTTCACACGACACACACTGGTAGCAAAGTAAAGTCATACCACAACTGCCATTGCCTGAATCATACCACAGAATAAAGCGACACACGATAAGAATGATTTTTTTACATGAAGTATCCGGATTGTGGTCTACTGAAGATGCTCGCGTGGTACTAATAAATATATCCAAATTCGCACCTGTACTCCCAAGCTTACTTTACATCTCCGCTTCAACGTTTGAATACGCCTCAATGGATATTACTTTTGAGGATTTTTGTTGCTTAAATAAATTATGACGTTTGACTAAGAACACGTTTTAATGAATTTTGAACGGAACCGCAGGAGGAAATAGGATTTGGGTTCTATTTTGTTCCGTTAACGACATGAAAGGGAATTCGTTTATGTTCTGTCAATGTGATGATGTATTTAAATTGATTATGCAATTTAAGGAGTTGTATATCAATGGCTATAATATCGCTTGAGTTATAATAGGATGGAACTTCTAAGTTATTCGAAGTTGAGAAGAGAAGAAAACTATTATTAAAGCAAATAATAATGAGTTGATGTTTTTAGATATGGTTTTGTACGACCCCTCTGAACCGGCGTGCGTGTATGAAACGATCGATGAATGTGGAGAAGCAAGAAGTGTGTCAGGATCGAAGCCAATGGAATCCCATAGTAGCTCACCCCGATTAGAAATAGGCATGAGTTTCTGCATATACGTAATAATGGGTTCTTGTTCTTTATCAGGCAATAAGAAACTACCATGTTCTCTTGCGTAAACCTCTAACAATGTAGAAGAAAAGAACATTTCTATATGTTTCGCAGAATATGTAGGTATATAAAACCAAAGAAATAAACAGAAGGACTAAACATTAGTTCATGACTGTATTCCCAATGAGGGACATTCCAGGCTACGTACCCCAAAAATAATATAGATGGCGCTGTACAGATTTAACGTGATAATTACGTATTTTCTCATTACTCGGGTACATAATTATTCAAATTTATAATCTAATGGCAGAAGCATATAAAAAATAATTATTGCTTGATATTTGGATCAGATAATGTACAGAATTGTGTTTCTACCTACATCGCTTCTTTTTTTTGAGCAGAATAATTATGGGCAGAAGATGTGTTGTGTCTGGGTTTAATAAAAAGGGTCATCATTTATATCCAAAAACAAAGATAAAGGATGCATAATGTCTTTTATTCATGAAATAAGAAACGATACGAAGACATTTTTTACAGAGTCATCTACTTATATTTTATTTGGGGAACATTGGGCTAATCATAGGTACGTTTGTCGCAAGAGGAACTGAGTACTGAAACGTGAAGGATTGGGTGTTGAAACCTCTATACAACATAATTATAAAGTAGAGGTAAATAATAAACAATAGCTTAATAATAGTTCACATACTTGTACACATATTTGACTTTAAACTTATTTGAAAACAATGACGTAACATGTTACTATACTAATTTGAAACCCTAACTTTTCATCAAATTAAATTCCAATACTTAGCTCCATCTCAGTTCGATATTCCAATCCGAGCAATATTTAGTTTCAAATTCGAACTCATGTCAATTCTAACGTCAATTTTGACGTTTCACTCAGGATTCATTGTTGCGTCGACGTTGTGTTTGACACGAAATTATTTGTTCGGAAACGTTGCAGCCCCGAAATCAACTCGAAATTGCTTTTCGTTCTGAAAAGCTGTGTGTGATAGCTTTCTTAACAAAATTGACGACTTTTAAAAAAACGTGTTACTTGATATAATTTTAATATTTTGATATACGTGAATAAACTTTTTACAATGCCGAGTCGGTAAAAGGGATCTCATATTGATTGGTGCCAGACATGGTAAACGACATAAGAAAAATTGACCATCTGTTTTGTTATGATATACCTCTAATTGTAAAAAAATGGATTTGTAATCTGTCAGTTTGAGTGTGACTTTCATGGCTCCTCTACACTATAGGTATAATATATGGTATTGTAAGTAATTAAAATATAATTTTAATTTATTTAAATAGATACCTAATAAATTTATGTAAGTAAATATTACTTTTATGTATAAGTGCTGTTAACATCTTGCATGTTTTTTCTATTTCTTTTTATTTTCTGAAATTTAACTTGTCATTGAGATGCACGCCTATCTGCCCTCTCTTAGTTTAGCTCTTTCCCGGTCTGCTGGAAGAGATATCTACTAAAAATAAGCTGATCCGTTTACATGTCTTGTGCTACTCCAATTGTTTTTATATTCTGTTCTGTGTACAATACTCGTAAACAGCTAAATAAATAAATAGGCGATTATAGACGATTACGGGCGAGCACGATCAAACACGTTCGCAAGCGATCATAATAATATGTTACAATGATCATCGAGAACCCTTTACATGATCGTGTATGCCCGTGTAATTGCTGATTAAAAACAGGCATCAGAAGTATCCATAAGCAGTGGCTTTACATATCCCAGTAAGTATTAGTTTATATGAATATTTCTTATTAAAAGCAATTAGAAGTTAAAATATATGTCAGATTAAATACAATTTTCTAAGCCAAATAGTAATTCAAAAATCACGAATTCTTTTTTCCACACACTTTAATTTCATCTGTCTATTGAAACAGCATTTTGTGTGTGTTCGCTAAATTGAAATACCTAAGTTCACTTCAATTCAATGAACTATAATTTTGTTAACTTTTATTTAATTCTCAGTTTGTACGTTCATTAGATTTAGTTACAAGTTTTCTTTGAAACGCTTTTGATGTTTCGTAGACGAGCGAGGGAAAATATTATTATTTATTCGAGAAATTGTATACATTTTTCTTTTCACTTTTTTATTTGGTTCCTTTTGTTTTCGATACAAATATATACAAAGCGTTGTTGACTGCCTTGAATTAATTTATTTTAAGTCTATTTATTTTGTTTCATTTTATATGTGTTCATAAATTTTGGTTTTCCCGTAAGTAAATGTAAAAGTTTATGGATAGTTTGGTCTACTATATAAGCAACTTTGAATGTCACTACTGACTGACTGGCTTAATATCAGCTCCAGTTTATACCAGCATCCATGAGCCAGTCGTTATTATATCCAGTTGAAGGTCTGAATATACAATTATATATCTCAAATATACACGTCGCGTATCGCGTTATAATATCTCGACTTCACTTCCTCTCGCAAGAAAAAGGATGCCGTTAAAACTTCTACTTTAAAAACTCTACTCTTTATGGTGTTGGGCCAAGTGCCGGCGAAATCACGAAGTTCCTGGTTAATTAATGCCATATCTGTACCCAAGTTCAACTCATCATTGTCAGCTCGAGTGGGTTTGTAAGGTCGATCATCTTTACCAATCTTGGTGTCAGAGTGTCTATTGAGCTGACAAAGGCCCTTTAAATACGTATAATGAAAACGTAATTTAGTACTGAAGTAAACAGACTCAGCTGATTGTCTATCGCGAATCCTGAATCCGTCTGACTGGGTGGACTTTAAACAATGTCTGATCTGTGACAAATGTCAGTTTAGGAAGGGTAACACTTCTTATACAGGATGTTAGTAACATCTGAAAACTAGGGGGGAAAATTCAGCTCATGATTCTGAGTTAATGTCCAGTGGAATTTTCCGTCGCAAATTCATTTTTTTAATGTTTCAAGTCATGAGCAGTCCCTTCGTATTTGGCACGGTGTCACTACATCCTGAATATGGAGCTGATAGACGTCACAGCTGCCTAAACCTTTCGCTACTCGCTGACAGTCAAACTCCTAGTTCTCATGTGTCAAGAATAAAGATGTATGTGTATTCGGCGAGGCAGACTACCTCACGACAGGGCGGCGACGACGCAGAAAAACTTATTTTACGATTTCCGATGCGAAAACTATTCTCATCGAACTGTTGGCTCGAAAAATCTATTATTTATTGCTCTTTTTAGTCAGTTTTTTAAGAAAAACAATCGTGAAATATTATGACATTATCGCTGCGGTCGCGTTAAATTATTGCTTTTGAAACATGCCAAGTTGAGGTTGTACATGTCTTGGGGGAAAATGAGTATGCGAGGTAGGTAGATAGATATAGTAAAAAATCTAGGCTAAGTAAATTAAATTCATCTTTTTTGGGGTTATGTATACGTTTTTACAAAAAAAAAAACCAGACAGTATTTTAAATTTCTCAGAAAATAAATTTAAAGCTAATGTGAAATTTACTTTATGTCAAAAAGGTTGTTATAAGATTAATGATTACCTTAATGATAAATATGCCCGGTATTAAATGTGTTCCTCTAGTTATTACTTGTAATGTATATCCTCATTGGTTTTTAAAAGATGTGTTGCTGTTGCAGTTTCTTGTCATTTCTTCTCCTCAGCCATAACACTTTGCGAAATGACGTAAAGTCAAAAATGTTAAATTGACCGTCAACAAGTTTATCTATGATAATTACGTTGAATACATGATTCTGATACTGATTCATTAATGAAGAGAGGAAGAACTACTCAATATTAAACAGTGAAACAATTGCCTCCGTGCTAAAAGTAGCGTCCAGACATGACTATCTTAACCCAACTTACGAATAGAATAGATAGATATTACGACGTCAATCACAAGATACACAGACAAAACTCATAGTATAATCATAAAACCCACAAAAAGGCTTCACTAAACAAAACCGTCAACATTTCCATCTGAAATATAAAAACGACGCGAATAAATAGGAAAAAACCTGTCGACTTTCAGACGGCGAATTTTCCACGCGATAGAATCCCTGTCCCGTTTGACAAGGTACGTGTTACTTTTAACAAAAGGCCAATCCATGTGAAATGACATAGGCTGACAGATCCAAACGACCGTTGAACATTATCGCAAAATGCCCTTAACTCGATTCGTTCATATAATATTCATGACGTGACGCAATCTTTCAAAAATTGACACCCCGCCTCTAAGGGAGCAACCCTAGGGCGGTGGACAAGGTTTTTTGTATTTGATTTGGTGAATATATTACGGTGGACACAAAAAGTTGGTGTGGTAAGTGCTAATTCGTAGGTAACAGTGGATCTGGACAATAGAGTGATGAAATATTGACACGAATTGTGGGATTGCGATGAATAATGTCTTTCTTTTTCATTTTTGCTTTATTGTTATGACTTGTGATTTATAGTTTGGTGTCGTTGAGTCTAGAAATGTATTATGTTAGTGTATAAGTAATAGGTGATAGCGAGATAAATTGAAGAGTCCATGCGAAATGATGTTAACAGTTCTATTAATAAAGGCAATATGAATAGATACCTGCCAAAATACGAGACTATAAATCTATTACCAAAACTTTAGGAGGTTCTAAGTAGGTGGTAGATGTTAAACAAACCAAAATTTATAATAAATTATTATTAAGTTAGTTGCAATTAAGATACACTAATACGTCTTCAATTTGTATCGCCACACAGTCGTTCCTATGTATATGACTATTTATATAAAGAGATATAGAAAAAAGCCATCAAAATAAACCCAAGCGTCCATTAAATACAAGTGCCCATACTTACATTAAAGATATTGGTGAGCGCAGAAACATTTTTAGGGCTGACCTGTGTACACATTACTTAGTAATAAAGCTTTAGAACAAATAGGGAGGTCCCAAAGGTACTCGAAGAGGGTAGATCAAATAGGTGAGGACGGGTCCCTCCGTCAGTACGGACCGCGTAACTCGAGATGATTGTTTGTGCTACGAACATAGATTTTTCCACTTGATTGTCTGATTTGATTTCCTCAAGAGGCACTGGACAAATAGGTTGGAGGAAATAATCCGTGTGGGTACATTTTTAATGGAGTCTGTAAGGAAAAAATGTTATAGAACGGTGAGCGATTTTTCTTTAAATATAAAATAAATCCAAACGACCACCAGGGTTGATGTGGTCGGTGTTCCATAATAAACTCCACACGAGAGAAGAGGTAAAAAAGTAAAATATATTACTCCAAATGTTTTTTTTTTTTGTAATGTATTTATCGTAAGCGGACCCTGTGAAAATGGGATAACGCTAGGGAGATGTTAAATTTATATATTTCGAATTCCAAATTCTTTTCATACAATGTAATGGATGGTGCTTGGATGTCTACTTCATTCAGAAGGTCAAATTGCAATAAGGTCAATGTGGTGAAGACCGGCATACTGTTCTAAAATTTGAGTTTGACTGAGTTTATTGAAGAAGATATTATTTGTAGACCAAGTCATATGATCGGGTATGATAGACAATTTACTTGGCTATGTTTATAAGTCTAAATATAAGAGAAAGCGCCGTAATCTTTTTTTTTATTACTCAAAACTATTCAATCAAACTACGATTAAACTTAAACAAGAAAATCATACTGGTCTTTAATCTAATCCATAGATAAAATATATTTAATACTACAGAAACAAAGAAACCCGTTGTCTCTACAAGATAACACTCATTTTTTCAATAAATAAAAAGAAAGGCGCGTGAAATCCGTTTATTATTTTTCTGTCAAGACGATTATAGCTACTTTTCTATTAGGGATTGCGGAGGTTTCCCTTAGTTACTTCCTGACAATCGTGCGACAAGCGTTTCGAATCTCCGTCTTTGTCCACTTGTCATTAAGTTTTTGTCTTTCCCCCATCTCACACTTCACGACTTAAGCTGGGGACACACAGTCTTGCAGAATGGCAAACTTATTTACTCCGTTGGTCCTGGTTACTACTTACTGATGTAATACGCACTCGTTACATGAGCCATGTCAGGAGCCTTTGACGTCTTTATAATAAAAAAAAAGAAGGCTTACTCGATAGAAGAAGGCTTACTCATAAAAGTTGATTTAAGTAACATCGTCAGGTGACATGAAACACCTTGTCTTTTATTCAAGAATTCAAAAACACCGAACTATTTTACATTCAATCTATTTTACATAGGTTTTAACTGGCGGGTGCTATCATAAATTTGGTTTTGTATAATTTACATATCCTTGAGTGTTTAAAATAGTAAATAAATACGATATTGTAGTTGTTTTTACTTTAGAGGATTGCTACGCAAATACTCGTTAAATATATTGTGTGCTACGTTGTCGTTTTGTGAAAAATCATTTTCATCACAGATTCACATCTTAAGCATTATATATCAGAAACATAACAGAAACAAACAACAAGTAAGACAAACTGCTGCCTACTCCTTCGAGGATACAGTCATGTTATGTAATTAAACAAATATTTTTTTTGTAAACGTACTTAAATGAACCATGTTTTCAACCCTTAACGACGCTATGTCCCAACCACAGATAATGATGGAGCAAACTCTACGACAAATGGTCTCGGATTGACGTCACATTTATTTCCCTGACAGTTGTTATTGTACAGATTTATTTGTATCCGACGCGACTAGGAAATGCTATTATAATGGAGCTATATGACGATAGTTTTCCTTAATTTGTCAGTGTGCATTAATCCCTACATGTCAGCAAATCTTCGAGCAAAAGTTTTGCCGTCCTGTTTGTTTGTTTGTCTTATCTATCTGAGTGAAATTTTGTTCGGCCAAGTAGTTAATGCCACCTGCGGCAAATCTACAATAAAAAAAAATGTCTGACTGAAAACATGTTCGTCTATTTGAACTACTTAACTTAAAATTTTTATCTAAAACATACACTAAGATGCTTCCTGCCGATGCGATGCAATTCGTGTGATATCACAGATCAATAGACGATTACAATTGAACGTATGTTTTCACGGCACGACGCAATCAGTTCAGTCACTAAATGTGATATCGCTAAGAGATGCAATTTGTATCGTTAGGATGTGTATGCAATGCAATATCAGTCTCTTGTCATAATGAAAGATCGTACGATTACCGTGAGATAACTTTTTCGACCTTTCATAGGTATTTTACCGGTCGCATGTCTTTACGATATCGCAGCGATATCGATACTAATATTATAAATGTGAAAGTTTGTAAGTATGGATGTTCAGATGTTCGTTACTCTTTCACGCAAAACCTCTGAATGGACTTTAATGAAACTTTACAATAATGTAGCTTATACATCAGAATAACACACAGGCTTTAACAATTTAACTAATTGGAATTTCTTACCGCGGACCGAAATCCACGCGGACGAAGTCGCGGGCGGCCGCTGGTCCAATCATAATGTGACGCGAAGCAGACTTGCAAGCATCCAAAAGTACATCACAAACGTACAAGCGATGGCATGGCCACAAAAAAAAAACAAAACACAAGAACACGTCTTAATACACTTAAGGCCTTAAGCGTGAGGACATCATCTAATAATGTGGATAAAATAGTGTCTGAGGTATTAGAATGCGAGCCGCGTGGCAGGTAATCGAGTTAGCGGTCCGGGTACGGCTGATCATTACCAACGCGTGCGAGACCACGTACGGAGACAGCGATGTAAAGCGTAGCTGGAATTAGCAATGGGTACCTTTTTTCTAGTAGGTTTTCAACGCTATTCTTTTGGAGGATTAACGAAGGTTTTCGACAGATTTTTTGTGTAGATGATTAAGAGCGGTTTTTACAATGGTTGTAGTTTTCTCGGTTGAACCCGTTAAACGGGGGTAATAAACGTATTATTTATTTACGTATAGGACATAGGGTATCTTTGTTCTGTAAATAAGATTTCTTTGAAATTTGTACTTACCATCGTGATGAAAAGATCGAAAGTGTGCGGTTTCATGGATTGTGCAGAGTGGGTTGGATGCAGATGTTACTTAGTTCCCTTTTTCTTTAACCCCACCACAAAGTAATTGTCATCTGTAACAATAATAATAACATAGTTTAACATAACATAGCATCACGCTTGCAATCCTGATGGGGTAGGCAGAAATTGTGTATACACCCACTCCTTACCAGCTCTGTGACAATAGAAGTTACTTCAGATCATTTATAATTAAGTACTGATTTTTTTTTACACTTATGCCACGGATTATAATGGCTTAAATTATGATCAGAATCACATAATAATCACCGCAAAAACATTTCTTCCATAAAAACAACCTTTTTTAAACCAAAAATAAAAAGAATTATAGCAATCTCATCCAGTACCTTTTACCTCTATCCCGATAGGTTTCCCAGCGCGCAGTCAGCAGTTTTGGCGAATGCAAGATAATTCCGATCGCTTCAGAATTGCTCGCCCGTGTAAAGTTGTTAGCTACGATGATTTTCATTTTCATTTTTTCCTCTCTTTTTACCTCAGATCTTCATGGTATGCAGAGACTAGTATTTAAAAAAAAAAAAGTGACTAGTCAATTGAAAGTTTCATCATACGCTAAGTTTATAAAATTATTCAGTTCCATACAAATATAACTTTTACTCATCATCATTATTAATTTAAGAGCCACGCTCTTATCAGTGTAGCATTCTCCATGCTACTTTTCAAAATTTTACTCACACAAACAAAATACTTCTACAGATAAATGAATACAGAACAATTAGCTTCCATATTATCCTACAGCAGTGGTCTAAAAAGGCCACGTCGAAGCAATACAAATGCCATAGTAATTTCGTGTTTTGACGTTTAGTAGAAAGTAGCTGATTTGACTTGTTGGAAATCTTTTTTATAAAGTTTATATGGCTTGGAATCAAGTCATTTGGGGCGTAGTCTTCGTTTAATGTCATTTTTAAATTTGGAAACTATTCTATTATTTGAACCACAGAGCCATGAAGAAGTAAAGTTCTGCCCCATAAATACCTCTAGAAGCGTTATTAAAACGGTGCGTCGATTAGTGCGCTTAGATAGCGACAGTTAAACGGCAGTCACCGGCGCCTAAAATGTGTCTGCGAGTGTTCTTCCCTTATTATCTATTTACAGCCCGCATTTTATTATTGGGGTTAAGACGGAACAGGGTATAAAAGCCATAGTACCTCTTTAGTACCGGGGTGGGCGGAACCAAGTCTAAGAGATTAGGATTAGAATTTTATACGATTTTTAGAAGTACGGATATGCATTTCATACACCATGATCTTGTATTTCTTTCATGGTACAAAGATTCGTTTTTTTTTGGGTTTTGCCTCGGATGATATTGACTACTTCGCCGGAATTAAAAAATCGCATCTTACCACTATTATCGTGTCAAGATGTGGCTTAAGATGGAGCACTTATAATAAAATTATTATATACTTAGGTGCATTTTTTGTACTTAAAATGATATTAAGCAGTACTGATTTATGTCTGTGAAGTTTTTAATTATTGCTAAAGCTCGCTACTTATAGAGGTGGTACTGGAGACAAATTTACATGTGGAAAAAAAGCCCCGATTATTGAAATCAGCTAACAATTACTTAAATCTCGTTACATACTTGTGTTTTCCAAAATGAGAGGATGATTTAATCCACGATCTCTACGACTACAAGGGCGAGAGATCGGACAGTCGTTAAGGGATGTTTTTACGACCATCAAACGATACTTTGTGAGATAGCATCCGGTAGTTGGAGATGTAAGTACGCAATTTTCGACTGTCGAAGAATACCCTTCTGCTTTGACTTTAATTTTGGGGGTTTCCCTGTGACTTTGTTCAGATTTATGTGCGTTTTAAGAGCTGGAGGTTGTATAATGATACGGGTTAGCTGAAAGTGGAATCTATTTCTGTTATAAAATATTGATGAACATAACGCGCCACGAAAAGGCACTGATTTTATGGTACGCCTGTAGGTATAAATGCGTAGCATCGTCTACGGAGCGTAGCACTAATCTACGAAAACATAAAATATTTAAATGCCTACAGTAATGGAGATTTTCTAACTTCATTTTAAACAATTAATAGATGTGGAGGAATCAGAAGTGTGTCAGGATGGAAGCAAATGAAATTTCATTGTATCTTCTTACTCCGGTGAAGTCCGATGGGAAATAGGCGTATTTATGTATTTTATATTGATGACAAAGACATTTTTTTGACTTGTCATCGTGGGATTAGCCAATTTGCGCGGTATATTGTACGCAGAATGACCACGGCGGTCGTTATTAATCTCATTAGTGGGGAATGAGATTAATAATGAATGTGTTTACTTACATTTATTTATTTTTATTTATTTATCGCTGTTGCAATTTAATGTTACATAAAATATACTGAAATAACTATGAGCTAAGTCTCTCTCGGAACAGTCTGCAGTTTCACAGTTCCGTTAACTGCCAAATTATTCAAATTCACTCGGCCTTGTAACTTAAAAACTGCAATTTTATTCTTAATATTTTCTTTCTACTAAATGACTTTCACAGGGAATACAAATAGAGCTGCGAATACGACAAAAACTGGCGACTGCTGGCATTCTGGACGAGCAGCTGTTCACAAATCTGTTGTGTACGTGCTCAAGACGCCAGTGTTTACTCCTAATGAACAACTCTTTAAGTTCTTACTTTGCCGCGGACAAAACGACTTCTACATTCGTTCGTGATGTATGTATGTTTAGGTTATTTTTTGTAGAATTTTCGGCCTAATTGCAGAAACCTTTAAGCCACGTTTTAGAGATGATTCCAGCCGACACTCTCAGTTTTATTTACACCTTTTGAAGGGTCTTATTTATATAAAGATTAATAGGTTACCAATCCGCGCTAAACGTTTTGCCTCTTCATTTTAAATCCTAAAATCCTATATTTTCCTACTCGTTATAATTTGGTAGTCTTCGAAGCCAGAGCGTATAGGCATTTGCTAGGTAAGCATGATCCACCCTAGACCACATCGTCACTTACCACGCTTGTGATCAAACGCGAGGCTATTTTATTAAAAAGAAAATGCAGAAAACACTTTCATTCATTTCATTTGTTAATAAATCTTTAAGGCGGCGGCCCCCTCTTTTGTTATTCGGTAATAACAACGCTACTTAGGCTACTTAGTGATGTAAGTATGTAGTCGTTACATGAGCAAGCCTTTGGCGGCTCAGTAATAACCCTGACACCAGGGTTGATGAGGTTGGTAGTCCTCCTCACAACGCACACGATAAGAAGAAGATAGGTATATGTTGAGTATTCTACTTAAATGCCACAATGCTTGTATGTTCTTATTCCACAGGCTTTATTCTTACGTTCATGTTTATTTTGTCGTAGATACATGCTCTGTTTGTTTTGAAAGAAACCAAAATAATCCAGTAAACAAATTGCTTTTTGTGTTCATGCAAATTAGTACAACTCGAACCACTTTTGTTCTAGTCTTGATGCGAAACAAATGAATGGTACAAAAAAGAAACAAAGACATGTGAATTTATCGAGGAATAAGGTACTTCAATTGATTTATATTGTTTTTAATATATTATTTGTATATATTAAGGTTACAAATAATAAATACCATTGATTGTGAATTGATTCTGCGCGGTCTGATAAGTCACTGAACTCAAAAACCTCTCTCAGTTTTCCGAATATTTAAAGTGCTTGTATTTTTTCATTAATGTACATACATTCCTTATATTTAAAACCAAACCGCCTAGTCCAATAATATATTTTATTAAAAGCACGTATAGTTCATATAAAATAGAAAACATTATTAAACTGTCATGATTATTCAGAAGGCGTTTTTAATTAAACAGGCGAGAAGTTCGGCGGGCACATAAAATTTTACAACCCTTTAATAAAACGTTAAACTGGTGTTCAAGACCTGTTTTAATAGGAATATTAATGATTATAGACGCTAAACTAAGTACCACCAGTGGTGAAAATATATTTTCTTATAACGTGTTAAATTCATAAAGTTCATAAATTATCGTTGTCAAACATCTTTATCTCATAATAATAATATTTTAGGATTCAAGTTTCTGGTTCCAAATTCCAAATTCCACGTATTGCCTATCTACATATATATTGTTCAAGTGACTTTCCATCAGGTAAGTTTGTATTCGCGATTTGTTGTAGTCTTCTTCTATCATGTGGATTGTGAGGTGGATTACCAATCTCATCAACCCTGGTGTCGGAGTTATTTGAGCCACCAAAGGCCCCTGACATGGCTCATGTAACGACTACTTACTTAAGTACACCAGTAAGTAGTAACCGGGACCAACGGCTTAACGTGCTTTCCGAAGCACGGATCATTTTACTTTTTGGACAATCTGGTGATCAGCCCGTAATATCCTAACCAATAGGGATCACAAAGTTATTTTTGTGATTTTTCCCCACCGGGATTCGAACCCGGGACCTCCGGATCGTGAGCACAATGCTCTACCACTGGACCACGGAAGCCGTTACGATTTGTTGTAGTAAACTACAACTTAACACAAAAATATATATATTTTTTTCGTAAAATATCTTTGTAAATCTTTTGACAGAGGACAAGTAATATTTATATCTTAAGTGAACGATAAAAATATAATGCTTCTCTCGCCGCCCTGCAGTGTGACATCCGACAAACTTCGGTAGTAAAACCAACCAAGTGGCAACAGATAAAAACATTAAAATGTACGAGACAAAGCTATAGAAATAGTAAAAAACTTAATGTATCTTTGAATACCAACAAAGTTTCTGAGATAGAGTTAGTAGAAATGTTTTCACTGTAAAAATACTTCGACTTTAATACTTAAAAGTTACATTATTCAATATATACTGATTTCAATCAGATCAGATTATCAAATTTTAACTTTATATGCTGTTTTCAGGACAGTGTTTACTCTATCTTTATTCGCTTATAACAATGCAGTTTACCTAATTTAATAGATTAAGCGAAGAACTGTTTTCGAGAAAACGCGTATTTATATATGTGGTTATTATTTATGTACTTATAACATTAGAATTTTGGATCGTCCATATGGCTCGCCACCTATCAAGTTGATCTAACAGAGAGCGGTTAAGTGTGGGTACTCAGTCCATCTTGTAATGTATGTTCATCTGACTTAGCACACCAACTGGGAATATATATTCACAAAATACAATATACTAATGTTATAGGTACATAATGAATATATTTATAAATTCGCGTTTCCTCGAACACAGTTCTATCGCGTTAATAGTCGTGAGCGTATGTTATTTTATAACATAAATTTATAGATAAAGCGAGACATATAGATATAGATGTGAATAGAATAGAATAGAAATTGTTTATTATAAAAGGACGCCACACACAAAACAAGACAATAACATCACTTTTTTTCCCACTAACTTTTCACAGAGTCAATACAAAAAAGCATAGAGGATGTTCATTCGAATGATCATAAGGTGGTGGTGGACATCCTGATATAAAAGGGACTCACTCAGCACAAGTCGCGACACCTGCATATGTAAGTGTATGTTTATGTTGCTAAGTAAAATAATATCTCTGCAACAATTGTAAAGCTATTTTATTATTAAAATCATAGTTTAACAGCTCCAGAATCTCTGGCGAAGATGATATACAAGTGTTGTTTTCTTAATGCACGTCCTCTCCTTTTGGCCATTAGCGTCACCAAAGGACTAAGTGAAACTTGAATTATATGCGATTGTCTAGACAACCCATTGTGCGAAAAACAAATTAATTCCCCCTCTATAGTGCGCTAGTCGAAAAGTACTTGGCCAAATTTATGTTCTCTATTGAATTATAGCGCGGCCAAAAATGAGAAGTGTAGAATGAACCCACACATTCCCTAGAAAATTAATGTCGGCGAAACATTCCGAGCATTGTTTACCGAAACGTTTTCGCTTTTTTTACAATATAACCAACATTTTTAATGGTTAGCGTAATTGCGAAAGTTTTCTTGTAAAATCAGTGTAATTTATTTCACTGAGAAAAACATTTCGTTTTTTAGTAGCGATTGGTTGTAATTTCAATGCTGGCAATCAACGAGTAAAAACATTTTTATTAAAAAAGTGAACTTAGAAAAGGTTATTTTACTTTTTTATTAAAAGTACGTAACAAACTATAACTATTATGTGACTAGGGGTTAGTCAACTTGCAAACCATTGTGAATATTGACAGTGACTGTGATAAAAATATTATAAGTACACATTTTTATGACTGTCACTGTCAATTGTCATCAACCTTTTTTTTTGACGTAACTTATTGTAGATTTGAGGATATGCTGATTTCCAAAGAAAACTTAATTATTTAGTTAGTAATATTGAAGAATAAAGGTATTTGTTTTCTTTCAAAAAAAAAAAAATATTTTGTTTAAATTACTATATCGAAAATTTCGCGATCTCGCGGGATTGATATTTCCAATCCCGCGGGATCTCATATTTGCAATCTCGAGTTGGGATTGCATTCCTTACGTTTGATTACCCCAATTGAGATATAGTCGTGAGCTTATGTTATGTTATGTTTTTTACGTCTACATAGGCAAGGCGCTGAGAGCTCTCACCCGGTACAAAAATTAAGACAACAGGCCTGAGGGTGTCCAGTTGGGCGCGAACCTCGGCTCAGGGCGTCGTCTAAGAAGAAAATACTTATCTGCCATACAAACTGCACCTCCACTTTCACTCTTCGGATTATTCTTATGCTTTCACAGAACAGTAAATACGCCTATGCTATAAAATTTCCAAATTACCAAACCCCTTTATACCGACCATTGATTTCTGTCGACCATAAAACAAGAGTGACCGTATCGTGTTTCCTAACAGCATTCAAATTTAATCTTGCTGAGTGCCGGACGCTGATTGACGATATTTTACGATCGGACATCGCCGCCATTTTCCTCCATTTTATTTAGTACTCAGATACGCCCAGAACATCTCACTTTCACTAAACCTTTTTTCCAAGAGCGTATTTTACGCGAAACATCCCTAAGTAACGAGTAGAGATGTTTTAATGTTTATTAGTGAAATGTCTTATTTAACGAATAATTTTATTTGTTGTGCTATTTCATGATTAGTAATGTAGGTACTATCTTTGTTTTCACGCAAAGCAAAGAAGAAATATCTTGTCTAGGTGAGTAATAATTATCTAGAAGCTAAGGAGACGTTACGTTCTTTTGTATTCAAGCTGTTACAAGGGATACAAACAAGCTTTTGCTTTTTGTGGGAGGGCACGAATATTATAAATTCCAACTGAGAGCTATTAAATATTTGGGCTCGGACCTATTTGCGCTACACTCTCGGCACTCGACACACTACTTTATTTATCGAACGGGAAACCCTTTTACGCCATCGGAACCGCTTCTAATGGTCGTGTTTTGGTCGAGTTGGCGTGGACGCGCGATTTTAATTATTTTCGTCCAATTTACGAGTGGCCGTTAAAGAAGCGGTCCCTTTAGACCCATTAGGGTACCGCTTATTTCAAAGGTCCGAGTCTTGTTGATAACTTTACAACCCTGTATTTTATACGGGTCCAGAATTAGTGTTAATCGGGATGGGTTTAATGGTTCCTGTGATGCATGCGATATGTGTCCGAACTGTAATTTGAAATGGAAATTTAATGCGGTGTAAAATGTGTTTAATTAATTGATTTGTGGTTGTGATCGGTGGGTTTTATTGAACTCGAAACGCATTTGCATCTAGTGTTGTTATGCATGTTAATGTAAATGCTTTTAAGGGCTGACACTTATGCATCTGTGCTCGCAACGGAATAGTTTATGCGTGTTGAAAAACTACAAACAATTTCAACATATTATGTGTTTTTATGTTTTATATTTTTTTACTTTTTTACAACTTTAACAGTTACATAATTTAACAGAACACAAAATAAATGAACAAGATGGGTCTTAAATAAGTATTTCTTTGAGTGCACCAATAAAACAGGCGTACTTACTTTTGTTACGTAACCTTTAGCGAAACATCGAAGCGTAATATCCAAACAAGGCAATAATAGACTGAAACCGGAATCCAATTTTAAAATATTTTTACCCCAACAAGCGACCCTCGCTAATCTTCGTTTGATATCAGAAAAGAATCAAATTCGGAAAGATAATCCGTCGAACATGGGTTGGCATTCAGGTAAATAGCTATTACTCGCTCCGATGGTTGGTAACAGATTAGATTTGACAAGCA
Organism: Pectinophora gossypiella; assembly: GCF_024362695.1. Lineage (NCBI taxonomy): Eukaryota > Metazoa > Arthropoda > Insecta > Lepidoptera > Gelechiidae > Pectinophora > Pectinophora gossypiella. The sequence goes on from NC_065410.1 coordinate 11,525,850, forward strand.
CTCCACGACCTTTGATTGATGGAACTGTCGTATCGAGGAGATGACGGCTTCATTTCATGGCTTTTGCTAAATAGAATACGCACGGCACGCGCGCCAATGATGGATTGCCTCGATAACTCCGCAATCTTTTCTATGCATTTTTGTAAGGAATTTGATTTTGCATATTTTGGCTGATAGGTATATAGAGGACACTGTATATCGTAAAGTTTTGAAATATGGTGTCCTTTTTATATCAATGATAACTTTAAATTTAGTAGTCAACGTACTTGTTCGTGAAGAATTTTGTCAATTTGTCGCTTTGTTGACATGTAAGGAATTTAATACATATGATAGCACACGATAATATATGATCTAGGTAGGGGCAGTTACAGATAAACAGCTCAGGGAATTGGTCAATATTCTCGCAATATATTACCACTGTGTTGGCGCATAGAAGCAAGCGGTCGCCAGCTAATAAATATGATATTCGAGACGCGACACTCAGCGATGTTTTCAAGAACGCTTTGGCTTTGCAGCACAGCACTTGAGACAAGTTTCGATGTCTCCTTCATAAAATCATATTACCCGAGCGAAAAGCTAGATGATACAACGAAATTGAAATTTCAAGTATTGCAGAAACGACGAGTGAAAATTTCCACTGAATTCCCAAACGAAAAGAATTAGTCTCCAAACAAGATAAGGTCCTATTAAATCGGATTTTGTATAATAACGTTGCCTTAGCATCAGATATACTCAACTGCAATTTGGAAAGCCCTAAAGAATTTTTTCATGCAAGATAATTTAACTTGGCACCGAGACAGAAAAATTAAAATCCGTTTCCTCTTCTCAATAATTTGGCTACTCTTGAAAGAGCGGTGACTCGAATAGCTATTGAATCCGAGGCATTATTCATTTAAATGATACTTTAAGCGACTCGCAATTACTGGGACTTTCAAAACTTTGTCACAATTGGTAAATAATTATAATTATCACCGGGCCTCCCTTTGGTGATTTCACAAAAAGGCAAAAGTGTAGAACTTTCGAATACCCTCTTGCTTATTAAAATTTTCCCTTTCAAAACTGTCTAAACACCAATTTGTCGTTCGAATTCGGACCTTAACTTTGGGCGTTTACATTTTAGAATAAATTCATTGGTTTTTCTGGATAATGATCAAAGGGAAGTTTGATTTTGCGGCGATAATTGTGGTGAATCCTTAATTATTTTGAGGGTAAACTTTTGCCGAAGTTAATTTGAGGTTGGGATGTTAGATTCCTTTTAATGGACACTCTTTTTGGTGACTTCCAATTTGTTTGGTTCACTGGATTATTCATTTAAGTCGTCGAAGCATTTGCCTGCTTTTTAACGAAGGTACAGCTAAAATTCTTTGATAAAATATCAGCAAATATTTTCTGTCAATATTTAGTCTTTGTTCGTTTCATGTTAAAAGTTAACCTTCTCTCTGTGCAGCGATATTCTGTATTTTACCTCCCGGTAGAAATAACACCTAAGTACTTACAGTATTGCGTTTTAAACAAAACATTTTGTTGAAACAGAATATTTTGTCGTCCCAGCAGACCTACATCCACCCCTCTGGCTACATACATTTACGTATAGGCTTAAATTCATGCATCACAACGGGTCTGGCCCTTTCTCTCCCCTCGCAAATCTGTATCTAGACATGGCTATAGGTAAACCTAGGGCTTACGGAGAGGGGAGTAATTACGGAGGGAAAGAGGGAAACATCAAGTGTGTCAGGGAGGTGTAAGGACAAAAATGCGAGGGTAGAACGCAGGAGGTAAGTGTGTCGCACGCATCAGTTCACTATGTCACTGATGATCTTTTGGAGAATTCTACATATAGGTACATATATTATATTCATACATCTTCGAATGGACTGTGAAATAAAAAACGTATTTCTAGACTTTTATTTTAAAGTTTTTATGTATTTTCGTGTTCGTGGTATAGTTTTAACATTATGAAACGTGCTTACACTTTTTGTAAGGTTCATTTGTTGCTTTTCAACTTTGGATTTCATTTTTGACCATTTATCCTTAAGTAATTAATTAGTTATACGACTAATAACTTCTTCACTTTCAGCTTCACTTTGCATCTAGAGATAAACAATAGTCAACCATTAGGGTATCATTCATTGTTTTGCCTCATCCATCTACGTTAGACTCGCCGTAAACCGAGTGATACAATTATTTTGAATACAAAATATATATCACTCTTTGCAATATTAACTACTAAGATAGATAGAGCTACCTCGAACAACAACAATGCCAAAATACTGGATTCAGGAAAACAACGATAAATCTGCAGAATAAAATGACGACATACGCATTTGGTATTTAAGCAAGAGAAGTCTGTCAGGATCGAAGCAAATGGAATTCCATAGTCTTACCCCGATAGGAAATAGGCGTGAGATTATGTGCGTATATGTGTGGTATTTAAGTTAGCTATAATGTAATTTTGTTGCTCAATCTCAGGACATTGCTTTTACATTATGTCTGTTCACTGTATTGTAACACACTGTTCTTTGCACCTTGTTTTATTGTCTAGTATTTTGAAAATATATACCTACACGTCAGCTCTCAGAATGAGAGCACAATTTTTTATAGAATTTTACCTCTTTGATATGGTTTTTAATTCCTTTATTGTCTTTGTATTTTCGATAATGACTTCTTGTAAAATATATTGTTCGTTTGCACGAGAACCGGTTTATTATTCTTCTTTTATCAGGCGGATGACCAACCTCATCAACCCTGGTGTCGGGGTTATTCTTGAGCCCCCAAAGGCCCCTTACATTACTTATTTAGGTTTATTATTGGTAGCTCGCCAATAAAGTGTGGTCTATCGAGCTACCTTTGTCAAAATAATCCATCATAAAAAAGTGTTTTATGCTTACTTTAGCGGTAGATAGATATGGTATGTGATGTTGAAAGTATTCATCAGTTTGATTGTATAGCGGCTTGGGGCGAATGACGCAATCGTTGTTGGGGGAGCCGTGATGCCATATACTTGTATGATAGACTCCAGTCGATGCCTAAGAAGGTTGGATGTGACATTTTATTCCTCTGATGTGGCTACTGCCTAAGATTTCATTACGAATATTACGATCTTTTGGGATAGTCAAATGGTTATAATATAGCTAATAGCTTTTGTGCCTAAAAATACGATATTATGAAATATGTTACCAGCCCAATGCATCATCTTCCTAGCATTATCTCGTTTTTTTCACAGGGTCCGTTCATTTTACCTGAAGATTTTACAGGTCCGGTTATTTACAGAAGCGGCTGCCTGTCTGACCTTCCAATTTGCGAAGGGAAAACCAGCCCAATACAGGTTAGGTCACATACCTCCGAAAATTACATTTCTCGGGAATGTGGGTTTCCTCACGATGTTTTCCTTCACTGCTGAGCACGTGATAATTATATTATTTATGATCCAAACATGAATTCGAAAAAAATTTCGACAATCATTGGTTTAGGCCTGTGCTTCTGACTGACAAATTTATCGCGATATAGTCGTGGTGCTTATGATATGTTATAATTTATTTTTTAAAGACGCAAATACTATACTTAATTTTGTGCGTACTTGCAAACCATCCCGATTCATAACTTCACAACCGCCCCCTTCTCTTAGCTCTGTAGGCACCCTATAGGTATGATTATTCGCAGATTGGACTAGGGGATCTGAGTACATTCGCGTTGCTAGGTTACAGGGGACCTATCCCCAAGGTCAAATGCTTTATAGGTACTCGTATGTATGGACTATCAAATTATAGAGGGGTGCAAGTACTCAGCAATCGATTTGTTGGGATGAAGCCCAATGGCCGACTGGGGTGTTTTTGATGATTTAGTGGATATAACTTTTGTTTATTAATGTTTTGTTGTTGTGTCAGGGTTATAGGAACATTTTTAGGGTTCTGATAGAACTAGATAATTGCTTATTATTTATATTTACATATAGCTACATATTATAAATAATAAGCAATTATCAGCTGCCAAGGCGAAAACAGTTAGGCGAAAAACAATTAGACAATTAGGCGAAAACAAGCAAGGACGTCGCGAAAATCATAAAAATCACAGTAATTCACATTTTTTTCTTTTTGTATAGACGTTAGATTTGATCGGTATTACAATAGGTACAGTACATAGATTAAAAGCATGAATTGGAACTTTTTCTATCAGCAATATGCACACAAAATTTGTGTAAAACAAACAGAAAAACTGAAAAGAAATCTTGTTTTCGTGATTGGAATTGCCCCCAAAATACCAAAAAACCTATATCTAAATTAATTGCTTTAGAACAATCAAATATTTAAGTATTAACCCTCATACGTCCCGTGTGACATATTTACGCACACATCTCGATATTAATTGTGATTTCGCGCTACGTCGCACATGATGTCGATCGCATGAGGTTGGTACCAGCACCATAGAGTATCTTAGAACAGTAAGCTAATTACATAAAACATAGAGCAACATGGACCTCCGCGGACCGGACTTAAAATGATACTATTACAGACTCACGTTTTTTTCATGTAACTAGTGAATGCTACCTTAGATAAATTTACATTATGTCACGTAAAAATATGACAATAAACTTACAAAACTCTAAAGCTTTTAAAGTGTTAAGCTGTTTTCAGAATGAGATGTTCGAGTGAAGCAAACATTTCGATTAAGTATACCGATTTTTTTTACAGCCTGCAAAAGATCGCGAAGACTGAAAATCTGTTGCTGGAGCCCTACGTACCAGAAAGGCATGACAGGGTTAAAGAAGATGAGGAACGGTAATAAATAGTCAGTCATCTGATAACTTCTTACATTTTATCTCATCATCATCAATTTAAGAGCCACGCTCTTGTCGACATTTTTGTGTAGCATTTTCCATTCCAGTCTATCAAAGGCCAATTCCTTGACTTCCCTATAAGACACGACGTTAACCTTTTCTTTAATCTGTTCCATGTAAGCTCTTCTTGGTCTTCCCCTTCCTCTCTTTCCTTCTAGCTTCCCTTCTATGATGTTTTTAATCAATTCGTCGTGTCTTATTAGGTGTCCAATCATCTTGCCTCTTCTGTCCTCAATAATTCTCATTATTTGTCTCTTTTCAAATCAAATCAAATCAAATCAAATATACTTTATTGCACACAACATACAAAACAAATTCACACAGATGAAGATAGATACAGTACAATCTGGCGGCCTTATTGCTAAGCAGCAATTTCTTCCAGGCAACCAGTGGATAGGAAACATTATTACAATTTGGTGCGGGACAGTGCAACATCTAGTATAAAATAATCTAGTATTTTGTGTGCGGGGTTCTTTTCCCTTACTCTTACTAGCACTTCCTCATTTGTAACCCTTTCTGTCCAACTTATTCTTTCCATCCTCCTCCAACACCACATTTCAAAGGCCTCGAGTCTCTCTCTGTCCTTCTGTGTCAGTGTCCAAGTTTCACATCCATCGAGAGCTATACTCACATTTTATCTGTAATACTTTTTTTTTTCATATTTTGGAAACCTCTAATGAAATACTTAGGCTTAGGTGGTTTTGCTCTGGAGTATGGCATATTTTGATCTTAGATGAAACACGTCCGTACAGATAGATGTATATTGTCCAAGTCACATTCGCATCTAAGAACTTAGCGCACTGTTCCAACTACACTATGTATATCAGCATTTTGTGTGCGGGGTTCTGATTTCATTACGCCATTTTTTTTCACCTCCCACAGGCAATCGAATGAACTCCAATGTGGCCAAGTTAATTAATAATTTAAGGCGCAATACGACGAGATACAGGTTAATGGAATTGGGATTGCGGTGGGCTTTAAAAGTAGTTCTTTTACTCGTATTTTTCTAGGTTTTTTTAGTTTCCAATAAGATTTTCCATACTACTTTGTTATTTTGAGATTATTTGGAAGCACTATTAACCTGTTAGGGATCATGTGTGTGACCTTATGTATGTGTTTGATATCGAAAGTCATTGGACTATTCTATGTAGTACGGAATCACATACTGTGTGGGTTTATAATGATGCTTTATTTTATTTTCTTCTTATTCTGGTACCGCAATCATAGTTTACCAAAAGGAGCTTATAAGCATGAATATAAGTATGTATTTTATTATACTCTTCCTACAGTAATAAGACATACATACACATACATACATAAACTCACGCCCGTTATCCCTAATGGGGTGGGCAGAGCCACAAGTAATCAAAGATAACTTGCAGCCACTGTTGATACGATGTCGTAAGCTGGATATGATGAACCTTATGGTGATAAGGGATCAGCCTATCGCCCATCATTAGTCCATCATGTTAGAGGACACAATCCCTCTGTCGGTTTTTACGACATGCCCGGAAACACAAACAGCTGAACGTGTTCTATGTTTTATATTTGTTCCCAAAACAGCATAGAAGCAACAATAATAACAAAACATTCACATATCTTTAACAACACCAGGCTTTAACCCGCGCAAATCAGCCGACCTCTGTAATTTGTTCACTTCCAAGCGACATTTTTCGTTCTTCGCGCTGTCACCGCGTTATTTACGACTACCCGCTTTTTTAATACCTTTTCATTAACAATTTTAAGGTCCGTTTTATTGGGCTCGTAAATAACTCCAGCAATTGCCACTGCTGTGTGACACTGCCTGTAATTTGGGAAAAAAGCTAAATTACTTTCCAAATTGTAAATTTACTGCTTTAGCTTTTATATTTTAATGGGCTCGTTTAAATTAAAAGGTGTGAGTTAGAATTTTTCGTTAGATTTTCCTAACCTACATTTTTAGATATGTACCTTCTGAAGTGCCTACACGGATGGTAAGTACTTAGTATTACTTATACCGAATAATAGTATCGTAATCACAAGAATATTTTTAAGCGTGCAGGCGAAAGCATCCGAAAATGGGCAGCATGTAATTAGATTTAAAATATATATATATATTGGTTCTGTAAGTATGAATTTTGGTACAATTTATATATACTGTGCCTAATACTGGAACTTATTTAACTATTTTTTTATTTATTAAATCTTAATACTAAATATACAATTTATCAATGCCCTGCAAAACTGTTTAAACAGTTTGTCTGCAGGAAGGAGTCTCTAGTAATAACATGTAATTATATCTAAAAATAGGTCAGTTTATGTTACATAAATATATTATACCAGTGAAAGGTAACTAACGAGTCCAAACATCATTTAATTTCCTCACTAAATATTTTATTTTCATTATATTTATCTTAAATCAATTCATTCTACCCTTTAGACAAATAAAGGCACGTATAGAAAAATAATTGCTCACGCCCTGGCCATCCCCATACGGTTAACGAAGCATCAATAATTGTACGTAAACGGTTCTTGCAATAGACAGCTGGGAATCGCCTGAAGGTCCATTCCGTCTTATGAATACTAAAGAGACGAAAATAGATTTTCGCTTCCTCTTCTAGAGAGACCAAGAAAATCAAATAAATGGTTGAGGCGTAGCTCGAAGATTGATATTGAAGATTTAATTCTAGAGCTATTTCATTTCAATAAATAGCACATTTATTTTTTTTCAATACAGTATCGGGCTGCAAGCACGAAGTAACGGCTTCCGTGGTCCACTGATAGAGCGTTGGGCTCACAATTCGGATGTCCCGAGTTCGAATCCCGGGACATTACAGACTGATCGCCTGATTGTCCGAAAGTAAGACGAATCGACGACGATTTCGGCACGTGAAGTCGTTGGTCCCGGTTACTACTTACTGATGTAAGTACGTAGTCGTTACAATGAGTCACACCAGTGGCCTTTGGCGGCTTAATAGTGACCTTGACACCAGGGTTGATGAGGTTGGTAATCCACCTCACAACCCACACGATAGAAGAAGAAGCCAAGTCTTGTTTTGTTAGATTTACCAGGGCATCAAAGTTATTTATAAGGAAAAGAAGAAGGGTGTTTTATTTTTCAGCATGTAACCAAAAGTCTGCCCATCTATTCCAGTCTACCTAAATTCAAATATTTACCTTTGGCACACTTCATTCTGTCTCCAGCGTGTCCCATCGTAATATATACCGTGTCCGGCTGTCCGGTGAGGTATTCAGAGCACGTACCATTTTTTTTTTTTCACAAAAGGACCCCTGAATGTGCACAGACTAAAATAACAGGTTATTTCAGAAACGTTCATGTTATTTTGATTTACCTACTCTCTGGGTCTCGGGAATATTAAGACTCGCAGCGCAGGTTTATAAGAGTGAAGGTTGAGGACGTGCTTCAGGTACCTACTTAGAAATACTAAAACAAATATAGGTAAAACAAGTATGATAAAAACATATTATATTATCATAACTTTTTTATAAAAACACCACTGTAATTTTTCTTCATATTAAAGTTTCAGTAAAAATTTGGGCATGTCAAATCTTCAGGTTACGTAAGCGGACATCATGGTGAAGGAAAACATCGTAAGAAAACCCACATTCTCGAGAAATGCATTTTTGTAGGTTTTCACAGAGTCCATTTACCTAACCTGAAGATTTGACAGGTTAGGTAAATGACAATTTTTTAAAGAAGCGACTGCCTGTCTGGCTTTCCATCTTGAGAAGGGAAAACCAGCCCAATACAGGTTAGGTCACATGCCTACGAAAACGCATTTCTCGAGAATGTGGGGGTTCTCACGATGTTTTTATTCACCGCTGAGCACGTGATAATCATTTATGACCAAACTTGAATTTGAAAACTGGATTCGAACCTGCGATCTCAATATGAGAGGCAAGCGTTCTTCCGACTGGGCTACCACGGCTCATTCTCACTCCTATTACCCGTAAATAGCTACAATACCATCTACGTGAAAAAGCAACAAAATTTTTACAACGCATTTCAGCGAAAGTAGAAAAGTTTACAAGACTAGCGTTTATTGAGAGTAGTTTTAAAATTCGATTTTAAAACCGCTCGTCGGGGCGTTCTCAAACAAATCGTAAACCAGAGGTCATAAACACGACGAACACCTTCGTTGATACAAAGGAAATTGCTTATTTTACGTGGAAACCTAGCTAAACCTTAGTCGTATATTCCATCTTATTACACGTTTGAAAATAAACATTTTACGACGACTCTTAGCGTCACTAAATGTGGCCGAAGTGCAGTATTGAATAATTAATGCAATCGTAACTTGCAACTATGTTTTTGAAATAGAATATAAAGTAGGGAATCAAAATTTAGCTATAAATTCACCCTCTTGTATTTTACTTTATTTACCGGCACGTCTCGGGGAATTCATTTCTTGTGTTTGCTTACAGAAATCGTTACTTTGTAAATATTGAGAGACTCTAAATCATGATCGACGTGAAGCTAAAAAAACATTTTAACCTATATAAAAATATAATGAAGTCTGCAAGCGAAAGAGCGTGTGTCAGCAATCGTAGCAACGGAATTCGTGATCACTGCCTACTGTAATGTAAAAAAAGCTGGATCCTTTGCAAACTAGAGCTATTATCTGTTCAAAGGAAAAACTGCCAAAACGCCTTCGGTTTAACAGCTGGGATTAGCAGTTTCAATTTCCAACACCCGAGATCGACAGTTTACATGATATAAAGCCAAAAAGCCAAAGGCAGTTATTTTTGTAAGCAAATGGTTACCTTTATGTCGAATTGGTTGGCTACTAGATTAGATAATGCTAAAGCATTATCCCGCTGTTCATAGGGTCCGCTTACCTAACCTGAAGATTTGACAGGTTCGGTTTTTACAGAAGCGACTTTTTACAGAAGCGTTCTACCTTGTCTGACCCTCCAACCCGCGGAGGGAAAACCAGCTCAATACAGGCTCGGTCACGTACCTCCGAAAATGCGTTTCTAGTGAATGTCTGTTTCCTCACGATGTTTTCCTACACCGCTGAGCATGTGATAATCATTTATGATCCAAACATGAATTTGAAAACAAATTTGACAATTATAGGTTTAGATCTGTGCTGGATTGAAACCAGCAACTCAAAGTGAGAGGCAAGCGTTCTACCGACTGGGTTACCACGGCTCAATATGTAAGTTATGTTATATTGAAACGAAAAAAATAATCCTATACGACTAGACTGATTGTTTTTGATTTCAGAAGTCTTTATTATACATTAAGAAATTACAATATTACAGACACAGTCTAACAATACTTACAATAATTAATTTAGTAAGTACAAATATGGCGCCAGTCGTGAAGCCATACGAAAATTTATGACACGTACATTGAGAACTATTTTAAAAGTTAACTATGTTGGTATTATCAATCTCGAATGGAGTATTAATAATACCCACATAGCCAACTCATATCACACAGTAACAACTAGACTAAACAAGAGTTTGTAGCCTTGAGCAACTTATTTTCTCTTTCTTATTTTTAAACGTCGTATTTTTATGTAGGTACAATGAGGCACCGTCTATTGTATTGTATCATAGGTGTTGTATGTCAATTAATTACTAGATAATTCCAGACTAACCACAAGAAACTCAGGCCATCCGTCTCCGTCCCTGGGAACAAAGCAGATGGAGTCTGCTTACGATCACCTTCTTACAAAGTTTTATTCGATACAACTTTCTAAACAACTTAGCTCTCTGTTATTTTCTTTAGTCGTCTTATTTTCGCAGTCCGGAGTTTGTGCTTTTTATTTTATTTCTCATGTAAAATTAAATTATAATGGGATAGACGACTATGGGTTTCTTTGCCTGTGACTAATTACCCGACTAGCAGATAGCCGTGGTCGAATGCCAATCTGTCCTAACAGTTTGCTTACCACGGCATGCCATCACGGTTATCTTCCAAACATCGCTATTCGGAAGATTTTCAGAGAAAAGAAGAGAACATGGGGGTTAATATGGCCACATCGAAGCAATTCATCTAAGAAAGCAATATTGCTGTTTGACAGTTGTTTGCATTGCGCACTTACTTTTATATGCGCAAATGTCAAATTGCCATATTACTTTCTCAGATGAATTGCTTCGATGTGGCCATTTTAACCCCCATATTCTTATTTCATACATTTTAAAACGTGATTTTTCCGTAGTCGCGTTAAGTTTTCAAAGTTATATTTTTTAAAACGATCAAAATTTCCGCTACTTTGAATGCTTTACGTCTGTTTGGTCAAATATTTGTATAATTTTATCATCTTTAATTGTTTTCTGTGAGGAGCTCGGTGGCGCAGCGGTTAACGCGCTCGGTCTGCGATTGTTTGAAGTAAAGCAACTTTCGCAAAGGCCGGTCATAGGATGGGTGACCACAACAAAAAAGTTTTCATCTCGAGCTCCTCCGTGCTTCGGAAGGCACGTTAAGCCGTTGGTCCCGGCTGCATTAGCAGTCGTTAATAACCATCAATCCGCACTAGGCCCGCGTGGTGGTTAAAGGCCCGATCTCCCTATCCTTGCATAGAGAAGGCCCGTGCCCCAGCAGTGGGGACGTTAATGGGCTGATGATGATGAATTGTTTTCTGTATTGTAAAACATTGAGACTAATTAAAAAATCCCCTTATAATGTCATTCAACTAGTCCTATAATTTTACTAAACAACGCAATATTTTATACAATCTTTCTTTCTATTATATTTTTTGTTCACCTTCATTTACCTTGTTCTGTTTTTCTTTTGTTGGCTATACTCTTGTAAGTTATAAATCATTTATTCGTTCCCGAGGCGAGCCGGGATTAAGAAAACAATGGTTGACAATCTATGAACAGAGATCCATTTAGGAAGACAAAAGGGAGAATGCTTGTGAAGTGGAGCGTTTTATAATTATATTTATCTTTTATTATTACAAGAAAGAATAAAGATAAAAAATAAGGACTGTGTTTAATTTCGTGGATAAGTTTAGGCATACATAAACTGCCTATATACGTCCCACTGCTGGGCACAGGCCTCCCCTCAATCAACCGGAGGGGGTATGGAGCATACTCCACCACGCTGCTCCACTGCGGATTGGTGGAGGTGCTTTTACGGCTAATAGCCGGGACCAACGGCTTAACGTGCCCTCCGAAGCACGGAATCATCTTACTTTTTCAGACAATCAGGTGATTCAAGCCTGAAAAGTCCTTACCAAACAAAGGACAGTCTTACAAAGTGATTTCGACAATGTCCCCATAGGAAATCGAACCCGGACCTCCAGATCGTGAGCCTAACGCTCTAACCACAGAGGCTGTTAAGTGTTAAGTTTAGGCAAGTGAAAGGAATACATATTTAGTGAGTAAGTAATTATAAATGTACCTTATGTAAGCTATTTTCATTATAAATATCAAAAAATAGCTACATGGTAGGTACCCTTACTTAATAAAATATATAGGTAATACGAGTATATATCCATCCTCCTGCCTACTTTATTATTTGCTAATATGGCAAGGTACTAACTCAATGAGGGACATCATGGATAATTTATTATGGATCTCTTTTCATGTTTTTGGATATAAATGAATGACCCTTGTTATTACATCCAGGTACAATTACATCTTAAGTATACCAAATCAAAATAAAGAGAAGCAATATAGGTAGCAACATAATTATATACATAATGTGATCCAAAATATCAACCAACAATTAGTTTTATGTATGCTTCTGCCATTACATCGTATTTTTGAATATGTACCCGAGTAATAAGAAAATAGGTGATTATCACGTTAAAAATAAATGTCAACAGCGCCATCTGCATTATTTTTGGAGAACGAAGCCTGGAAAGTCCCTCACAGCCAAAAATACACCGATCTGTATCTATGAAAGCAGAATAATGATGCGACCAGGGAAAGAAGACGGAAAACAAATAACGATTTTCTTTTGTTAGCTTATTATTCTCTTGGGTATTCATTACGAACCTCTGTGCACAAAGCGTATGTTTGTATAGATAGGTAAGAGTAACCATTATTGTTATAATATCTGTGTTATAATATTATTCGATAATAAGTAGAACGGCCTCCGAGGTCCAGTGGTTGAGCGTTGGGCTCACGATCCGGAGGTCCCGGGTACGAATCCCGGTGGGGACATATCACACAAATCACTTTGTGATCCCTAGTTTGATTAGGACATCACAAGCTGATCAGCTGATTGTCCGAAAGTAAGAAGATCCGTGCTTCGGAAGGCACGTTAAGCCGTTGGTCCCGGTTACTACTTACAGATGTGAGTACGTAGTCGTTCCATAAACCATGTCAGGGGCCTTTGGCGGCTCAATAGTAACCCTGACACCAGAAGAAGTAGACTATTAATATTTACAAAAAAGAAGTAAAATAAAATCAGACTTAGATTTTCTGTCACATGTTAGTAGTTAACACATTTAGTACCTATCTGTAGTGTTTACATAAATAAGTATATAAATACATCTTTTTGTAATACATGTACGTGTAATTAAATATATAACTACATATACCAGTACAAAATAAAATAAAATGTTATGTAAGTATTGTTGAATAATAATTGAATGAATTTATCTCCTTACAACTCTGTAAGGAGATATATAAGAGAATAATGGTACTCACCATTATTATCATGTTAGACAAGTCCTTTCGCCTTCAATCGACTTCTATGGCATACGGTGTCTATGCGCATAACGTAATGCAATTTGTTTTTTTTTATTTATTGTTGAAAACATTTTACATAATGATACAATTGAATCGCATTGCTAAACCTTGCAAGTTTGTCTCAATGCAATATTCCGCTATTGTTACAGTTTAGTACTTCAGAAGTATACTACTAATTAATTACACTATTCAACAAATAAAGTATACATGTCAAACGCCAAACGCAACTAAAATAAAATAACTTTTATAATACGTACACCAATATAAAGCCCGACCGAATAACTCTTAATAATCTTCATAATACCTCTTGGCTGCCGATGCCAGCAGACGTCAGATGCAAATTAAAACTTTAATTTAGTATTTTAACGACAGTCTATTAAACATGGCCTTAAGGGCTATAAATCGCCCGTCGGGACGCGAAAGGACATTATTAAAATACCACATCAGTGTGACAGGGTCCTAATTAAATTTCGCACTAGAGACATTCGGTCGTTAAATTTTACAACCCTTTGAATTTCATCTGTGATGTTATGGCCGATTTACTGTTGACTATCCGCACCTAAGCGGCGTAGTCAAGTGTTCGCTATGGTTTCTCAAGGGGAATCAGCTTCGTCAAGCCTGTGATTAAGGGTTCAAATACACAATACTTGAATCATTGTTTTAATAGAATGATTGTTTATTCCATACTGTTAGCACTGCATTGATATCGCAAATAACAAGAAGGAAAACCAAAACGTACTGAATCTAGAGCTAAATGTATTGACAACACTTGACACTACAAGAAAAAAGAACAATAGCCTAATTAGTTCGCTCCAAGGAGCCCGTCGCTGTCAAATAGCTAATAAATAATAATATTTTTGGTGTTAAAGAGCGGACGACGCTGTTTGCCGACCCAAACAGGCAAGTTAAAAACGTGAAAAATCAAAAACTACTCTTTAAAAATATAAAATAACATCTAAAGGAAGTATATCTGCTTTCATCGCGTGCAGGCATAAGTATTTATTTTGTAAGAAGATACCTTCGGTGCATGAGAGTGCACGTAGGTAGCAAAGTAGTAACAATCTAGCTTCATGCATTCTTTTCCGTCAATATGTTCTACATCTTCCATCGTTTGCTAAAACGTATTAACTTTTCTCCTCTACCTTGATATTCGACTCGCGTTTCATACAATCTGTGCCGAAAATATACAACCTTTTGGCAATAATAAGCGCAGTACAATAACTAGAGTGTAGCAAGTTTTATCGCACGTTTGCCTTCCGTCACACGCACGCCAATCTCCGTAGCTTGTCACGTACAATATTGTGTCTACACACGGACTGACAACATCCAAAATAAGCATTAGCAACTATTTAAACTCAGCGGTATCAACTGAATTCGACTGTAAAGTAGCGGTGTTAAAGTTGACTACAACTAAACGGCACAGCAATTTCTTCTAGGCGACCAGTCACAGGTAGTACTTATTGACAGGAATTTTGGTGCGGGACGGTGCAGTAGGTGAATAACATATTGTGTAATTTATTTAAAAAAAATGCGAAGATAATCAGTCGCTTCTGTAAAAAAACTGGTCCTGTCAAATCTTCAGGCTAGGTAAGCGGACCCCGTGAAAAACGGGATGATGATGAATAAATGCGAAGATAAAATATACTCTTTTAGTAGTTATGTATGATTGGTAAGTAAAGTCGTTAATAACCACCAATCCGCACTGGGCCCGCGTGGTGTTTTAAGGCCCGATCTCCCTATCCATCCATAGGGAAGGCCCGTGCCCCAGCAGTGGGGGCGTTAATGGGCTGGTGATGATGATGATGATAGTAAGTAAAGATTTACGTATTTAATTACGGTTTTTAATGTGTACCGAATTCACCAACTGGAAACAATTATTCATGTTAGAAACTAAATTCGGACATAATATTACTGAATTTGCAACATTATACTTAGGTACTCACAATAGTGGATAATAAGATTGCAATAAGAAATAAAGCTAATTTCGTAATAGTATTTCGAAGTAATTTCTAGAAATATCGGGTAATACTACTTATACATATAAAACAGATCAATCAGTCTGTGTGTATGTATGGCTGTCAGTGGAAAACTACTTTAACTCCCAGTTTGGGAGATGATTGAACCTGATACGCAATGTAGCCGTTTTCACTACACAAAATACGTCAAATATGAATAGAGCTGAAATAAGATTTCCATTTCATAAGATCAGATTATTTACTTTCAAAAGCGTATCAGCTACTATATTAGATTCAGTTTCTATCAGAAATTTGATTTCTCAATAGAAGTTATAAATATAGACTCACGCACGTTGGCAGAGCTATTTTTTACCATCAAATACCATCGTCACGGGTTACTACGGTAACGGTGGTACACCATCGTCTTACAAATTAATCACATCACATTCACTTTAAACATTACTTGAGGAGCTCGGTGGCGCAGCGGTAAATGCGCTCGGTCTGCGATTGTTGAAGTTAAGCAACTTTCGCAAAGGCCGATCATAGGATGAGTGACCACAAAAAAAGTTTTCATCTCGAGCTCCTCCGGTCTTCGGAAGGCACGTTAAGCTGTTGGTCCCGGCTGTATTAGCAGTCGTTAATAACCATAAATCCGCACTGGGCCCGCGTGATAGTTTAAGGCCCGATCTCCCTATCCATCCATAGGGAAGGCCCGTGCCCCAGCAGTGGGGACGTTAATGGGCTGATGATGATGACTTTAAACACTACAGACTTATTAGGTACTGCGTTTTTTTTGTACATAAACAGCCTAAATACGTCCCAATGCTGGGCACAGGCCTTCCCTCAATCAACCGGAGGGGGAATGGAGCTTACTCTACCACGCTGCTCCACTGCGGGTTGGTGGAGGTGTTTTTTACGGCTAATAGCCAGGACCAACGGCTTAACGTGCCCTCCGAAGCACGGAATCATCTTACTTTGTGAAGTCACACTGAAGTCACAACCCACACGAGAGAAGAATAATTGTTATTGATTACTTTGACATGATAATGATAAGCAGCATGACTATGTATATCTTTGAATAAACATTGGCGAAATGTGAATAATTTCCAAGTCCTAAAGTTTTGGCATTCGAGAAGTATTTAGCGTCGTCCATCCCAACCCTTCGTCGGAATTTAATTCTGATATCAATGAATTCATGAACTATCAGGGTTCAAATTGCTTTAAACCACAACACTGCTGGGTCGTTTTACGTTTAATTAATATAAGACATTAGTTTTTGTACAATGTATACGTATATTCCTGAAACATTATTTAGCTATTCCTATTTTGATTTATCTGAAAAAAATATCTGATATAAGTACTTTTTCAAAATATAGACATTTGATTAAATAAGTAAGTAATGTTACTTAGAAAAGAATGGATCGGCCTAATCTCAACTGATAAGTATATTTTCACCATCCTAATGAATTTCACAACACTGGGTTCAGGGGAGTTAAAAAGGCCATTTTGTAGCAATTCATGTAAAAAAGCAATATTGCTTTTCATTGCATCTAAAAAAGCAGAATTGCTACAAAGTAGCCTTTTCAACCCTGTACTAATGATGGATCGTACCACGTGTTGTAGTTCAATGACTTCTTACAATGTAAGATGTTATCTCTATATTGTAATAATATAAACACGTAATAGTAAGTCATCTTCACCAATTTAAGAGTCACGCTCTTTTCCATGCTACTTTTTTAGGGAAAATAGGGCAAAGATAGATAGATAGATGGGGCTAATAGGGGGAATAGTAAGTAACAGATTTATTTCCGTTAAAACCCTAACTTATTTGATTCATAACCTAAACCATCAAGTCTAGAAGTATTTAGAGTATAACAACCACATCTCTAATGTAAGTGGAATGCTGCCATCATAATAACCTAACGAATAGTGTTACGTTATGCCGTGGTTTCATTAAAACCTTAGCAAGGAACCGTCTGGATCCGTCTATTTTATATTAAACTTGAAGGGAAACTTGTAGCGCTGTTGAATAATAAAATTGTGAAAAGCTTTTCAGGTTTCATGTTTAATATTTTATTTATTCTTGTGAAATGTGATGGAATAGTTTTGATCACAGCTCAGACGGAACTTTTGAGAAATGCATCTCGATTTTTCAGTTATGAATTTATTTTATATTTACAGCTGTAGCTTTCTTTTTATTATTAGTATTATACTTATTTAATACCCACATAGACAATTTAAAATAGAGTTTTGAAAAGAGAATCTTATCTGTCTCTCTGAACGAATTCATCTAAATTTTTTGTGCACTTCCCTTAAATGGTTAAAGTATAATGTTATATACCTACAGTCGATAATAAAATCAAGTCGGAGCCAAGCGAAGAGCGTTCGAAACAAGTGAAAGACAATTAAAGAAATGAAATATTAACCGCTACGAAATTTGCAAGCAGTCAAAGAAAACTGCAACTTTAATTAAGTGAGTCTTAATAAGACTTTCTATATTATTACTCGGAACAATAGTGTGGTAGTCTAAATTAATATGTACGGAGTGTCCCGACTAAATGTGGGCAGTATTAAAACGGGGTACAAATGGACCCCCTTCTCGAATAAAAGGGGGGGTCGAACCGCAGACTTTATGTCTGTAGAGTGGTCTAGAATTATTAATTAACCGAATGCTGAGCATTCCTTGTTAGCGCGGACGTTATTTGTCGTCATAAATCGTTCATTACAGAATTATTAATATATTACATAGGTACTAATCCGGCTCGATTATAGCTAACTATTTTTGCAATCGAAGTGAATGTCTATGCCGTGTAGAGAAAAACACGCGAGCGCTCTTTTGAAAAATTACATTCTGATGTAATTTTGTTCGACAAACCCTCGTTTTCATTCATCTTGAGAAACTAGCATGTCTATTGCGAAGGCGACAATATACAAATACTTACAAAAGTCTCTACCAGTCCAGAGAGATAAAAAAAAATTAAAAGGGTAGAGACCCTTCGACATCGCCGCCTATTTCAATTCAGTATTCAAAATATTTACCATCATGCAAAATTAATCGCCCAAAAATATACCTAGAAGGATACCAACGTGCACAAATCGCCAAAATACGCGTCAGCTTTCAACAAGCCTTGCTAGTCGTTAGACGGCGAGTCGTCCTTCCACCGAGTGCGCTTCAAAAGTTAATAATTCCGAACCCGACCACTTGTCTTCGTCCATTCATATTCATATTTACTCCGTTTCACCTATACGCTTCACGATCCACGAATTTAAATTTAAATCTTTAATTTTAACAAGACGGAGGGTGCGCTCGTGTACTACGTAATAATTTAATATGAAAATAGAAAGAAATATATATAAATATGACAATAATAGCGAGACAATAATGCATTTTAAACATTATAGCAAAGCGTAATAAAAATAATTCCAGTTTAAAGAACTTTATTCTCATAAAAAAACTATACATAGTCACTTAACATGAGAACTAAATGTTTTTACAAAAGATAGATAAAGTGCCGTTGAGCAGGCAGAGAGGGTATGCATATAAAATTTACCAAAAACAAGAAATACATCGCTTTGATACGTTGTTTACAAGTGTGAGTGAAGTATGACTACCTATCAAACACTATCGAAAAACTAGTTAAAGGAAGGGATTGGCGTTCACAGATACAGGTTGTTCATTTAGTTACTTACTTAAAGTTTTACAAGATTATTCTATGGTAGGTACACATGATATGTTTACTGTAACGCACCCCCCCTTACATATATTACTTAAATAACCCCACACACTCAATCCCATCGACTAACCTGACCAGGATTCGACCCTGGGTTATAGTCATATTAAGTGATTAAAATGGCCATTATTATTGTTGTGATCGTCTAGTATAAAGGTAGGACCTTATGTTGTGTTTTGTAGTAACTCAAATTCTTTTATATGAAGGTAGCTGAGTCAGATATGAATGCATGTTATTGAGGGCATGTAAATAAAGAATAATACTAACTTAATATACTACATATATACTTAATAACAATACAAATAGGTTATAATTATGTCACTATGGTATATGAGAAAGTCAAGTAAGTATCTAAGTAATAGGGCAATGGGATGTGAGATATTATAAGTATTTATAATTTAAAAAACAGTCAAATCAACGCCAAGCAAACCTAAACTTAATAACACTGATTAAAACTTATAATTAAACAAGAGAGACTTACAAGAAGGTAAGAAATTAGTTAGTTATTATTTAAAATATGATTAGGAATTAAGTTTTATTATTGTAAAAGATCTAGGAACACAGGAAAAGGATTAGAATACCATACCAACAATGTAATAGTATAGGGTGCCGTTTCGAGCCCCGACCACGCTCACCGGCGAATGAGGCCCTACCCTGATTTAGGCCCCTCTCCGAAAGAAGAAATAGGTTTTTTTTTTTATGAAATGATAAGCACATAAATGTGACATATCAGGAGCATTAGGTAAATAGTTGGTAGGTAAAGGGAAGAGTTTCCCAACACCAATTTCACATATGTAATAACATTATTTAAGTTAGACAGATTTACATCCAATCTAACAACACAACTCATTGTGATGCATAGTTAGCACCATAGCCATGGCGCAAAAAGGTAAGTATGTGAGCGACTTAGCAACCGGAAGCCAATATGCAGCTACTCATCACTGTCCTCCCCCCAATACACCACAGTGCAAGAGGATCAACAGAAGCAGTGACTACCGAACTGGATTGACCCCAAATATACTAAGCAAAAGGTCCCTAACAAAACGAATGAGCGACTTAGCAACCGAAGGCAATACGCAGCTACTCATCACTGTCCTCCCCCCAATACACCACAGTGCAAGAGGATCAACAGAAGCAGAGACTACCGAACTGGATTGACCCCGAGTATACTAAGCAAAAATGTCCCTAACGTCCCTACTATGGCTTCAGCGGCATTGCAATAACACCAGCCATAGGAATAAGTATGATTGTGAGATGGATGGTCATGAATATGACACCAACCATGAATCACAAGAATATATGCAGTCAAACTGGATGTAATTGTTATGCATAAATGCATTATTGCAATAATATTGCATGTTACTAAGCAAACAAGTTGCATAGTGAAATCAGGCCAGGTAAACCCCTGGACAAGGTATAGGTTGTTAGGTATGTCACAAACTAGCAGCAGTGACATTAAGGTGTTATCAGGTAGATGAATGGTAAAATAACACAAATAAATTGTGTTGAATTGGTTTGTATATTGCATTTTAGTAAGCAAACAAGTTGCATAGTGAAATCAGGCCAGGTAAACCCCTGGACAAGGTATAGGTTGTTAGGTATGTCACAAACTAACAGCAGTGACATTAAGGTATTATCAGGTAGATGAATAGTAAAATAACACAAATAAATTGTGTTGAATTGGTTTGTATATCAGTGTAATCAAGCCAGGCAGGCCCGGACAATACAGTAAGTAAGTATATAAGAAGTCATGTTAAGTCACATAGGTGAAATAACAACACAGATTCAGAGTATATAAGTTTATTCAAAAGCCATTATCAATACCATTACCTTCATCTCATGGTATCCAGACTTTTATAATTCAATTCAAATTAGTAATTAATTGTATTATTTACATGGCTTAATAAGCCACAATAAGCTGATAGGTCCAGAGAGGGTCATAATAAATTTACAATATAACACAAGAGGACAAAGTTGACCCATACCATACAATACTACTACTGATTATATGGCATCGGCTAGAGTCTTCATACTCGAAAGCATCGCCACGCACAACCGCTCATCAGGAGGAGGCAATCCAACCTGACTATCCAAGTCGCAGCGCTGGCTCGATACTGATTATCTAGCTTCATCTCATATTGGCGGATGGTCATCCTATCCCAATATCAGAAAGAAGGTCATGGATAATAATATCTCACCGCCCCACTCCTGTAGATAGCTGTATCTCCCAAAGCACCACTATAGAACAATCCAGAACCATGTTACAGTGGTAACAACAACTGTTCCTACAATTATTCTACATTGACACAGTGAGGTAGCAGGCCGTAAACCATAAAGGTTCACCCTGTGTAACTTCAGATTGGTTTTCGAATAGAATCCTCAGGGGAATTCTAACTACAATAAAACACAGCAAGATTACAATCCAACCTGGACCATCAGTCTAGGTTCACAATATAAGGTAAAAATCTAAATCCATGAGGTTACCTCTAAAACAAGGATACCTCATTCTGCATGCTGATCTCCCCATCTCCAAGCAATAATTATATTACCTCGAAATGCGGATCTCAACACACAGAACTACAAGCAGAACATTTTTTTGTTCAGTCTATGCGGCAATATCTACAATTTTCATTGTAAACATTGACACACAGCCCAAACATAACCAATAAGAAAATAAAAGTCCAGTCAGAATATATCGCAAGCAGTCATTCCCTACGCGTCAGTAAAGTGTCAGTCAAAAAGTTAAATAGATAAACATACATAAACTACATAAAATAACATAAATAATAACAAAACACAAACAAAGGTAAACAATCACAAGCAGCACATGGTCCCTATGTTCGCAAGCTTCCCTACACACTTTTGACACATCCTACTCCTATCGGGCCCTATCTTTAGCGTAAAATTGTACCTGTCGTCTGAGATCTGATGATCTCAGACCTGTTTCCAACGATGCCTGTAAGAAAAAGATAATTAGTACACCACACTTCCTATTTTAAACCTAACAAGGTCCCTACAGCGCACTCCGCGGACTTTTGTCGGACAAAACCCTAAATATTTCACGTAATCTACGCACGGAAGCTAATTCTAATCCCTATTCTAACGCGGTAGACGATCAGCTACACCACGGAAGGTTCGGATAGCTGATTAAAGAGCAAATTTACATAATTTGACAAAATAGCAATCGCGCACTGTAATCCTGAGCTACGGAGCTCTCAGAAGTCGCGACAGCTGGTAATCCAGCAGAACGGATCCCTACCAACTTACAGAATAGCTAGTCCGACTTGAAATTCCTAAACCGGCAGCACCTCCTGCTGTTCTTGCTCCGAGCGAAGTTCCCCAAAAAATCGTGCAAAACCCCTTTTATACCCGTTATGCTCCGTCCCATCTCTCAGGCAATCGCGATATTGCTACCACTAGCGCATCAAAAACATACAAATGACATTTACCCGACATTGACAATCGAGGTATTTATTGAAAATCTCATACTTCCTATTGACATAAAAATATTCATTTAATTTTATTTTTATTCTTAAGTAGACTATAATACTAATGATGTTATTTATTTAATCAAATTCTATTTAATTTATCAAATCAGAACTGCAGAATTTTAGATAAAAAATATATCCAATTTTGTAGAATTTCTAAAAAGCCAAACACTCGCTCGACCATTTGCCTGACGTTTCTCGCACACATCTGCAATTTACATAATCTACACAAACCAAGCTCCTCAACCTTATTGGCTGTTTCTCTGTGTACGCGAAAAGTGGCGTGACTTCTGGATTGTTCTATTTTAGGGTCTAAAACGCGTACAATACAACACCTTGTCGACAATCCAAAAACGGTTCCGTTTTTGGAGACAAAAACCATGAATAATACCTAAATTCCTCTATATCTCTTAAACTGTGACAATTAGGTAGCTGAAACTTTCAAAAACAATGCATCTCCATTGCCATCACAACTACAAATTCAAAGAAACACAATAAATCAAACATTTAAAAAGATCCCCCACTCTACAAACCCGATCCTCCAATGCATGTTTTGACTTGTCATTAACAACGACAACATACTAGCAATATAAAATTCACGATCAACTCACGTTCATGTTTTTGTTCACTAAATGTTCTTTCAATTGTAGGCACGGAACCCCTCTAAATAATGCGATTCACACTTGGCATTATTTTAGTTTTACTTTTTTTTTTCATGTTTTTTTTCAATTTTCACGAATTACAGTTCTAAAAAATTAGAATAATATTTTAAACGATAGGTACGAACTTCGTATGCTTCATAAATCAATTTCAACAAGAAATACTACGTAATATAGCTATTATTTTCAATTTTGTAAAATATACCAGCTCAAATCCCTTCATTCATATATTTTTACATCGACACCCTTTTGGTGCTTGCTACTCCCGCGAAAATTCAAACTATCCTAATGTCTATTTTTGTATTTTAAATAATTTTATTCCATAAATTCGTACATATTCTTTCAAAATAACATCCCTATCTCGAATCCTAATTAACAAACTCTAAAATTTCGTATACCTTTTTATAATCTATGTATTCCTGTGACGTAAACTGAACATATCCTTCATTCGTTCTCACAGTTAAACAAAACACTTGAATCAAGTAGTGTGGTTTGTATTGTTTGGACAATTAGTGTACTTTTTGTGTTAAATATAATTATTAAACCTTTCAGATTGTGTTTAATATGACTACAAAATAGTGAGAATCATAATGGAAGGAAGACAAAATAAGATGCAACGTACGGGTTTTAGCTACAATAATTAGTAAGATTGAAGACTTCTTGACGATGTTTATAATGTATCCTATAAAATATTCACTCGCCAGGTAAGAAATTAATAAATACCTTTTGTATTCGTTAAGTATTTTATAGAGAAATTCGTAGTGCAAAAAGTCACTGTTTCAACCATTTGTTCCAATTTTTCTTATGATAATTTCAACTATCAAACAGCAATCAAGCAAAATTTTATTACTTAACTCCATGTGTGGAGAGATAGTTCTTATCAGGACTACAAGAATTATTTGAATCTGTTTAGAATTTAATGAGATATTAACAGATGAAATTTTTCAAATATTCCTTAAATTCCTACACATGCTCAGTCACTAACAACCTTGTTTTATTGATGAGTAATATAATAATTAGTAAATTACATACCTACCAGACATGAAATCAACCAATAGTTTCTGGACTGATAAATAAAATATAAAGTTATTAGCAAAACGGTTTCGGTTAAAACTGGCTTTCATGATGAGATTTGATCTCCCTTCATATTGTTTTGAGAATAAGAATGAATCCTACTCCTATTGTACTTACATGTTTTTATTAGTTTATTAGAGTCCTGTGAATCACAAATAATACCTGTAGAAACAATAAGCAAATGCAAGTCTTTGTCTTAGTAGGTACTAGACAGTGGTTATGCTCACACATAGAATTTACCCCTAATTTCAGTTTGAATTACTTTCAGAATCGTCCAAAGATCCAGGAGGGACAGATATCTACTCCAAACCTGGAATCTGTTGCAGAATATTAAAGAAAATTATGGGAAAACAAATGTGAATGACGGACAGATTTAGTAAGATGAAAGATTTAAGCCTACAAGCACACTACTGTTTCTCACATCAAAGGTACATTGTTAATTATGAACATCAATAGTAAATAAAGCAGTTTTGGAGAAAAATAGTATGTTTCATTAATAATCCCCGGGTTGATTATTTTTATTGATATCGTACAGCTCCATCTATTGGCAAGCTATGGTACTACAATGACTTCTAGCTATCAAGCTGCCTAGAATTGAAGTCCTGCTTTTCACAAATGTCAGTCCTTTTCCCACTCCATCTATGTACGAGTAGACGCACTTATCCAAATCTATTCCCTAATAGATGGCGTTAATTTATAAAAATAATAAAAAAAGTTGCCTTATAGAAACACTAGATTCGAATTAAGAATTAAGTATTTACATAATGGTATAATCACTAAAAAAATCATTTTCACTTCCATATTGGTTTGTAGATACATACATACATAACCTCACGCCCACTTCCCACCAGGGCAAGCAGAGACCACTGAATTCCATTTGTTTGTAGGTCTATGAAATTATGAAGCCTAAAGGTGAAACAAAGCCTACATGTTTCTCAAAGTTCCAATTATGGTTTTTCCCTGACTAAAGTCTAAAAATAAAAAAATATTATAATAATAAAAATATAAATTCAAAAAGACGAAAATAATAAATAAATGTATAAAAAAAATATTTCTCCTCATAGCCAAACCTTTTAGTTACTGTTAAGTACTAACTTTTAGACAAATATTTGAACACATTGTTGATGTACATTAAAGTTTATTGAAAATAAACTAGATGACTCCATCCGCGACGATTATTGTGGTGCGTTCTGTTACAATCGCCCCCTAAATTATTACGTAGTTTATCGTAGTGATAATTTATAAAAAATAAAAGAAACACCACAATAAACTAGCCTTAAATAAATAAAGCAAACCTTTATATTACTATAATAAGATTTCCAACATCTTAAAAAATCATCTTAAATTAAACCTTTATTCAATCTTATATACAATGACAATTTATCTAATTTCCCCCCAGGAATGACCACCGAACTCCCCTCAAGAGTAAAATAAATAAATGCTGAAATAATAGCAAAATTTGAAAATAAATGATATACAATTACACTCATATAAATAGACAGGTATACTAAAATGTTTCCTAATTATTTCCCTAAATATAAGATATAAAATAAATAATATTATATACTACTGCCTACTCCTTTGGGAACACGAGCGTGATGTCAAAATATTTATATATATAAAAAAACCAAAAATATCGTAATTATACATCAATAATTATTATTAAATAACCATAATAATTAATAATATACTAATTATTTTAATAATTAAACCCTTATTGAATATAATTATTTTAAAGATAAATTTAATAAATATCTCTTATAACAATTCCCATAATAACAATAAAAACGTAAAAAAAAAACAAAAATAAATAAATAATTACTCAATAATTGAGTAATAAACAAACAAAAGTAAACTATTTAAAATTATTTAAATTAAATCTATCAAATTCAATTAAATCTAAACATAAAGATAGATTTCAAAACTACTAGCGCCATCTATGAGAGAACATTGGAACTAATGGAAGTAGGTCAAGTCAATAACCTAACCTATAATCCGGTCAACGACCACTTATCCCTGACCTCTATCAATGACCTCGACTAATGACCCCGTGTCAATGACCCGGCATCAATGACCTTGACCAATAAACCGATCAATGACCCCGATCAATGACCTCATGTCCTTGACTCGGTATCAATGACTCCGTATCAATACCCTCTCTACCAGTGACCCTTTTTGATTATTGACCCTTCCGGTTATTGACCCTTCCGATTATTGACCTGATTAAATAACCTTGAACAACACTAACCCTAGCTAAATTACCTACCGTGGTCAATAGTAACCCTATTTAAATTACCCGCGTATCACAACCGCGATCAACAACACTTTTACACTAATAAACTAAACATACAAAAACAAGCAAATAAAAACAATTAAAATCCATATCTAATTTTTAATCCCTAATATATAAAAATACGCTAAAAAAACAAAACAATTAAATAATGCATATCAACGCACTCTAACGGTGAACAGCGGAACTAATAATTTGTCCGTCGATATGAGACTCTATGCGAAGTCTATCTAATAAAATGTCAAACTAATACTCTTACTCGTCACCAGATGGCAGGCAAAATAAAGCATCTATACACGAACCGATTAATATCGATTTTAGTTTAGATCGATCGATTTTCTTAATTATTTTTTTATAAAAGTAAGATAAACCTACATCAAAACGTAACAAATTACATTCTATAGCCTTAGATAAATTGTATCTATAAAAATACTAAATAAACACGCTTATTTAATAAAAAAAAATGTTTGCCTTTGTCAAACTATGAACTTAAAACAAGGCTGTATGTAAGATGATCCTTGTCTACGTACTTACACAAACCAAAAACAAACAAATTTAATGTCAGATTGACAACTGGAGAGATCCATCCGTTGTATTACGATTATTTCGTCGTGATTATTAAAGAAATCATTGTAAATAAGAAGATTCTACCTAGTAAAAACATATAAAAGATGACACAAGGTAATTATAAAAGTTTGGTTACTTAAAATAATACGTTATTACATTGGAAAACCTTCACTTGCATCTTGTTCACAACACGCTTACAATGCTATTTTGTTTTGTTTTCAGTTACGCGCATGTTTCTACATAACCTACAGCTTCGGAATGATAATATAGCCCTGCCTAACTATGCAAGAACGAAACCCTACAATGCTAGCAAGTCAAAATGCCTATCGTCCTACAGCCCTAGCCCTAGCCATACCTACACAGAAAATATATAAATAGATACATAGGGCGGGATACCTGCACCATGAGACCTAAGGCAACAGGCGGATAGTGGAAAGGAGAAGGTGTAGGAAGGATTTTCTTACTGCCAATCACACAGACTCATGTGACCGTGGTTAGGCTAAAGGTGTCTTGGCCACAGTAAGAGGATACTGAAAGTGACACAAAGAAAATAATATAAGCATGCACAGTGAGATAAAACAAAAATGACATGGACATACACAGTGAAATTAAAGTGAAATAATAATAAATAAAACAAGCAGAATATGACAACTGTACTTATTATAAAATTAAATAATATTAGAATGTTGATGATAACCAGTCTCTTATTTATAATAATTGATAATTAAACCATAAGATGGAACCGTTTTAACACAAACTTCACCCCTTTATGATATCAGGGTTGGCAGGTTAGTCTCAGACCCTTACTATTCACAAAATTAGAACGCCCTAGCTGGACATTTAAGATACATACATAGCTTCACGCCCCCACATAATTCTCTAAGTACATACATAGCTTTACGCCCCCATATAATTCTTGAGGTACTTACATAACTTTACGCCTCCACGTCATTATTGATGTACATACATAACTTTACCTCTCCACATCATTCTTGATGTACATACATAGTTTTACACCCCACATAATTCTTGAGGTACATACATAACTTTACGCCCCCTCATCACTATAAAGATACATACATAACTTTACACCTTTCCTAGGTTACATTAATACATACATAAACACTTCACACAGTTATAAACCCTAGTTTTACATACATACATATCAAATTTTCACGCCCCCGCATTAATCTAACCATACATACATGTCTTTATGTTTCCCTTAGATTACATTAACACATACATAAACATTTCACATCTTTATAAACCCCTAGTTATATACACATACATATCAAATTTCACGCCCCCAAGACATCCAATCTTTTCCCAGTATTTGAGACCTCATATCCTGGTCACGGCACCAAATTGTAACGCACCCCCCCTTACATATATTACTTAAATAACCCCACACACTCAATCCCATCGACTAACCTGACCAGGATTCGACCCTGGGTTATAGTCATATTAAGTGATTAAAATGGCCATTATTATTGTTGTGATCGTCTAGTATAAAGGTAGGACCTTATGTTGTGTTTTGTAGTAACTCAAATTCTTTTATATGAAGGTAGCTGAGTCAGATATGAATGCATGTTATTGAGGGCATGTAAATAAAGAATAATACTAACTTAATATACTACATATATACTTAATAACAATACAAATAGGTTATAATTATGTCACTATGGTAAATGAGAAAGTCAAGTAAGTATCTAAGTAATAGGGCAATGGAATGTAAGATATTATAAGTATTTATAGTTAAAAAACAGTCAAATCAACGCCAAGCAAACCTAAACTTAATGACACTGATTAAAACTTATAATTAAACAAGAGAGACTTACAAGAAGGTAAGAAATTAGTTAGTTATTTAAAATATGATTAGGAATTAAGTTTTATTATTGTAAAAGATCTAGGAACACAGGAAAAGGATTAGAATACCATACCAACAATGTAATAGTATAGGGTGCCGTTTCGAGCCCCGACCACGCTCACCGGCGAATGAGGCCCTACCCTGATTTAGGCCCCTCTCCGAAAGAAGAAATAGGTTTTTTTATGAAATGATAAGCACATAAACGTGACATATCAGGAGCATTAGGTAAATAGTTGGTAGGTAAAGGGAAGAGCTTCCCAACACCAATTTCACATATGTAATAAAATTATTTAAGTTAGACAGATTTACATCCAATCTAACAACACAACTCATTGTGATGCATAGTTAGCACCATAGCCATGGCGCAAAAAGGTAAGTATGTGAGCGACTTAGCAACCGGAAGCCAATATGCAGCTACTCATCACTGTCCTCCCCCCAATACACCACAGTGCAAGAGGATCAACAGAAGCAGTGACTACCGAACTGGATTGACCCCAAATATACTAAGCAAAAGGTCCCTAACAAAACGAATGAGCGACTTAGCAACCGAAGGCAATACGCAGCTACTCATCACTGTCCTCCCCCCAATACACCACAGTGCAAGAGGATCAACAGAAGCAGAGACTACCGAACTGGATTGACCCCGAGTATACTAAGCAAAAATGTCCCTAACGTCCCTACTATGGCTTCAGCGGCATTGCAATAACACCAGCCATAGGAATAAGTATGAGTGTGAGATGGATGGTCATGAATATGACACCAACCATGAATCACAAGAATATATGCAGTCAAACTGGATGTAATTGTTATGCATAAATGCATTATTGCAATAATATTGCATGTTACTAAGCAAACAAGTTGCATAGTGAAATCAGGCCAGGTAAACCCCTGGACAAGGTATAGGTTGTTAGGTATGTCACAAACTAGCAGCAGTGACATTAAGGTGTTATCAGGTAGATGAATGGTAAAATAACACAAATAAATTGTGTTGAATTGGTTTGTATATTGCATTTTAGTAAGCAAACAAGTTGCATAGTGAAATCAGGCCAGGTAAACCCCTGGACAAGGTATAGGTTGTTAGGTATGTCACAAACTAGCAGCAGTGACATTAAGGTATTATCAGGTAGATGAATAGTAAAATAACACAAATAAATTGTGTTGAATTGGTTTGTATATCAGTGTAATCAAGCCAGGCAGGCCCGGACAATACAGTAAGTAAGTATATAAGAAGTCATGTTAAGTCACATAGGTGAAATAACAACACAGATTCAGAGTATATAAGTTTATTCAAAAGCCATTATCAATACCATTACCTTCATCTCATGGTATCCAGACTTTTATAATTCAATTCAAATTAGTAATTAATTGTATTATTTACATGGCTTAATAAGCCACAATAAGCTGATAGGTCCAGAGTGGGTCATAATAAATTTACAATATAACACAAGAGGACAAAGTTGACCCATACCATACAATACTACTACTGATTATATGGCATCGGCTAGAGTCTTCATACTCGAAAGCATCGCCACGCACAACCGCTCATCAGGAGGAGGCAATCCAACCTGACTATCCAAGTCGCAGCGCTGGCTCGATACTGATTATCTAGCTTCATCTCATATTGGCGGATGGTCATCCTATCCCAATATCAGAAAGAAGGTCATGGATAATAATATCTCACCGCCCCACTCCTGTAGATAGCTGTATCTCCCAAAGCACCACTATAGAACAATCCAGAACCATGTTACAGTGGTAACAACAACTGTTCCTACAATTATTCTACATTGACACAGTGAGGTAGCAGGCCGTAAACCATAAAGGTTCACCCTGTGTAACTTCAGATTGGTTTTCGAATAGAATCCTCAGGGGAATTCTAACTACAATAAAACACAGCAAGATTACAATCCAACCTGGACCATCAGTCTAGGTTCACAATATAAGGTAAAAATCTAAATCCATGAGGTTACCTCTAAAACAAGGATACCTCATTCTGCATGCTGATCTCCCCATCTCCAAGCAATAATTATATTACCTCGAAATGCGGATCTCAACACACAGAACTACAAGCAGAACATTTTTTTGTTCAGTCTATGCGGCAATATCTACAATTTTCATTGTAAACATTGACACACAGCCCAAACATAACCAATAAGAAAATAAAAGTCCAGTCAGAATATATCGCAAGCAGTCATTCCCTACGCGTCAGTAAAGTGTCAGTCAAAAAGTTAAATAGATAAACATACATAAACTACATAAAATAACATAAATAATAACAAAACACAAACAAAGGTAAACAATCACAAGCAGCACATGGTCCCTATGTTCGCAAGCTTCCCTACACACTTTTGACACATCCTACTCCTATCGGGCCCTATCTTTAGCGTAAAATTGTACCTGTCGTCTGAGATCTGATGATCTCAGACCTGTTTCCAACGATGCCTGTAAGAAAAAGATAATTAGTACACCACACTTCCTATTTTAAACCTAACAAGGTCCCTACAGCGCACTCCGCGGACTTTTGTCGGACAAAACCCTAAATATTTCACGTAATCTACGCACGGAAGCTAATTCTAATCCCTATTCTAACGCGGTAGACGATCAGCTACACCACGGAAGGTTCGGATAGCTGATTAAAGAGCAAATTTACATAATTTGACAAAATAGCAATCGCGCACTGTAATCCTGAGCTACGGAGCTCTCAGAAGTCGCGACAGCTGGTAATCCAGCAGAACGGATCCCTACCAACTTACAGAATAGCTAGTCCGACTTGAAATTCCTAAACCGGCAGCACCTCCTGCTGTTCTTGCTCCGAGCGAAGTTCCCCAAAAAATCGTGCAAAACCCCTTTTATACCCGTTATGCTCCGTCCCATCTCTCAGGCAATCGCGATATTGCTACCACTAGCGCATCAAAAACATACAAATGACATTTACCCGACATTGACAATCGAGGTATTTATTGAAAATCTCATACTTCCTATTGACATAAAAATATTCATTTAATTTTATTTTTATTCTTAAGTAGACTATAATACTAATGATGTTATTTATTTAATCAAATTCTATTTAATTTATCAAATCAGAACTGCAGAATTTTAGATAAAAAATATATCCAATTTTGTAGAATTTCTAAAAAGCCAAACACTCGCTCGACCATTTGCCTGACGTTTCTCGCACACATCTGCAATTTACATAATCTACACAAACCAAGCTCCTCAACCTTATTGGCTGTTTCTCTGTGTACGCGAAAAGTGGCGTGACTTCTGGATTGTTCTATTTTAGGGTCTAAAACGCGTACAATACAACACCTTGTCGACAATCCAAAAACGGTTCCGTTTTTGGAGACAAAAACCATGAATAATACCTAAATTCCTCTATATCTCTTAAACTGTGACAATTAGGTAGCTGAAACTTTCAAAAACAATGCATCTCCATTGCCATCACAACTACAAATTCAAAGAAACACAATAAATCAAACATTTAAAAAGATCCCCCACTCTACAAACCCGATCCTCCAATGCATGTTTTGACTTGTCATTAACAACGACAACATACTAGCAATATAAAATTCACGATCAACTCACGTTCATGTTTTTGTTCACTAAATGTTCTTTCAATTGTAGGCACGGAACCCCTCTAAATAATGCGATTCACACTTGGCATTATTTTAGTTTTACTTTTTTTTTCATGTTTTTTTTCAATTTTCACGAATTACAGTTCTAAAAAATTAGAATAATATTTTAAACGATAGGTACGAACTTCGTATGCTTCATAAATCAATTTCAACAAGAAATACTACGTAATATAGCTATTATTTTCAATTTTGTAAAATATACCAGCTCAAATCCCTTCATTCATATATTTTTACATCGACACCCTTTTGGTGCTTGCTACTCCCGCGAAAATTCAAACTATCCTAATGTCTATTTTTGTATTTTAAATAATTTTATTCCATAAATTCGTACATATTCTTTCAAAATAACATCCCTATCTCGAATCCTAATTAACAAACTCTAAAATTTCGTATACCTTTTTATAATCTATGTATTCCTGTGACGTAAACTGAACATATCCTTCATTCGTTCTCACAGTTAAACAAAACACTTGAATCAAGTAGTGTGGTTTGTATTGTTTGGACAATTAGTGTACTTTTTGTGTTAAATATAATTATTAAACCTTTCAGATTGTGTTTAATATGACTACAAAATAGTGAGAATCATAATGGAAGGAAGACAAAATAAGATGCAACGTACGGGTTTTAGCTACAATAATTAGTAAGATTGAAGACTTCTTGACGATGTTTATAATGTATCCTATAAAATATTCACTCGCCAGGTAAGAAATTAATAAATACCTTTTGTATTCGTTAAGTATTTTATAGAGAAATTCGTAGTGCAAAAAGTCACTGTTTCAACCATTTGTTCCAATTTTTCTTATGATAATTTCAACTATCAAACAGCAATCAAGCAAAATTTTATTACTTAACTCCATGTGTGGAGAGATAGTTCTTATCAGGACTACAAGAATTATTTGAATCTGTTTAGAATTTAATGAGATATTAACAGATGAAATTTTTCAAATATTCCTTAAATTCCTACACATGCTCAGTCACTAACAACCTTGTTTTATTGATGAGTAATATAATAATTAGTAAATTACATACCTACCAGACATGAAATCAACCAATAGTTTCTGGACTGATAAATAAAATATAAAGTTATTAGCAAAACGGTTTCGGTTAAAACTGGCTTTCATGATGAGATTTGATCTCCCTTCATATTGTTTTGAGAATAAGAATGAATCCTACTCCTATTGTACTTACATGTTTTTATTAGTTTATTAGAGTCCTGTGAATCACAAATAATACCTGTAGAAACAATAAGCAAATGCAAGTCATTGTCTTAGTAGGTACTAGACAGTGGTTATGCTCACACATAGAATTTACCCCTAATTTCAGTTTGAATTACTTTCAGAATCGTCCAAAGATCCAGGAGGGACAGATATCTACTCCAAACCTGGAATCTGTTGCAGAATATTAAAGAAAATTATGGGAAAACAAATGTGAATGACGGACAGATTTAGTAAGATGAAAGATTTAAGCCTACAAGCACACTACTGTTTCTCACATCAAAGGTACATTGTTAATTATGAACATCAATAGTAAATAAAGCAGTTTTGGAGAAAAATAGTATGTTTCATTAATAATCCCCGGGTTGATTATTTTTATTGATATCGTACAGCTCCATCTATTGGCAAGCTATGGTACTACAATGACTTCTAGCTATCAAGCTGCCTAGAATTGAAGTCCTGCTTTTCACAAATGTCAGTCCTTTTCCCACTCCATCTATGTACGAGTAGACGCACTTATCCAAATCTATTCCCTAATAGATGGCGTTAATTTATAAAAATAATAAAAAAAGTTGCCTTATAGAAACACTAGATTCGAATTAAGAATTAAGTATTTACATAATGGTATAATCACTAAAAAAATCATTTTCACTTCCATATTGGTTTGTAGATACATACATACAAAACCTCACGCCCACTTCCCACCAGGGCAAGCAGAGACCACTGAATTCTATTTGTTTGTAGGTCTATGAAATTATGAAGCCTAAAGGTGAAACAAAGCCTACATGTTTCTCAAAGTTCCAATTATGGTTTTTCCCTGACTAAAGTCTAAAAATAAAAAAATATTATAATAATAAAAATATAAATTCAAAAAGACGAAAATAATAAATAAATGTATAAAAAAAATATTTCTCCTCATAGCCAAACCTTTTAGTTACTGTTAAGTACTAACTTTTAGACAAATATTTGAACACATTGTTGATGTACATTAAAGTTTATTGAAAATAAACTAGATGACTCCATCCGCGACGATTATTGTGGTGCGTTCTGTTACATTACGCAGCTGGGATTTGAAGATATTTAGCGATGTAGTATTTTTTATGTAGGATGGCAACTTATTATAAAGATGAGCTCCCTCAAAACGTACAGTTTTCCTGCCGTAGTTGGTTCTTATTTTAGGTAATATAAGATGACTTTTTCGTCGATGACCATATTTAAATATTTGTTCCTGTTTTGTAAATGTTATCTCTGTATGTATTGATTTGCTCATAATTTTCCGTACTAGTACGCAGGTTGTATAAGTATATAATTGTGTAATGTTCATAATATTTGTTTTTTCGTATACTTTTTTTGTTGATGCTCGGTACGGAAAGTGAAATAACATCTTAATTATTTTATTTTGTGCTATTTGTAAATATCTTAAATTCGTTTTTGGTGCATTACCCCATACCTCGATAAGATAAAGTAAATGTGATTTTACCAATGAATTGTAAATGTTAAGGCGAACTTGTCGAGGTAAGCAGCGAACAATATTTCGGAGAATGCCCAGAAGGGATGAAAGTTTTGATGTTACGTGTTGTGTATGTATATTCCAATTTAAGTATTTATCTAGTTTAAGACCGAGGTATTTTTCATGGGTTTTTTCGCTTAGTACTTCGCCGTTGATAGTTAGATGATCATGAGGCGGAATGACTTTGTTTTTAGCGTGAAATATTACATATGAAGTTTTTGAAATGTTAATTGTCAAAAGATTATATTGGAACCATTCATTTAGGACATTCAGGTACCTTACCATTATTTGCAAGAAGACAACTAGTAATTTCCTTCAAACTGACATCGGGGATCATTCTACTAACTTTACATAATTTCTTACTAAAATAAATCATCCAATTCATATTTTATATATTGCCAATAGATACAGCGCATATGTTTACTTCTGTTTAAAAATTACACCAATTGATATTGTCGATTGAGTTAAATATATTTTTGCATTCCTTTTTTCATTACTTTGGATATGTATTCACTATCCGGAGATCTTGAAGAGTAAAATGTATATTATAATTATCAACAAAATAGCAGTATATGAACGTCTCTTTTACAAATCTTCAAAACGCAGACATATTGTGTGACGGCCCGGAAACAGGCTCCATTGTACCAACGCGATTCTCAAATGAACAACATTATAATGCGAATTATAATATTATTCGCGAAATCTCATATTAATGTAAATTAGACGAAACAATAGCAAATTTTGTTAGGGAATTGTAGAGGTAGAGTTATAATGTATTTACCACTTTGAGTTGAATCAACAAGAATGTTTTAACTTTAATAACTTTTAACGGCTTCCGTGGTTCAGTGGTTGAGCGTTGGATCACGATCCGGAGGACCCGGGTTTGAATCCCGGTGGGGATATATCACAAAAATCACTTTGTGATCCCTAGTTTCGTTAGGACGTTACAGGCTGATCACCAGATTGTCCAAAAAGTAAAATGATCCGTGCTTCGGAAGGCTTGTTAAGCCATTGGTCCCGGTTACTACTTACTGATGTGAGTTAGTAGTCGTTACATGTGCCATGTCAGGGGCCTTTGGCGGCTCAATAATAACTCCGACACCAGGGTTGATGAGATTGGTAATTCACCTCACGACCCACACGATAGAAGAGAGAGAAGAATAACTTGTGAAATGAATAGGTACTGAAAATCGAAAGCTACCGCGGCGGTCTGTCGTGTAGTTCAGTATATACTTCAAACAGTTTCGTAGGTAAGGTCAGTGCCCAACACAAGCAAGCACTTGCCCTAACGGTGCCATACATACATACATAAACTCACGCCCGTAATCCCTAATGGGGTGGGCAGAGCCACAAGTAATCAAAGACAACTTGCAGCCACTGTTGATACGAAGTCCAAAGATGGATATGATGAACCTTATGGTGATAAGGGATCAGCCTATCGCCCATAACATTAGTCCATCACGGTGCCATAATAACCTAATATACTTTAGTAAGTCACTGACTGTGCACACACACCTACTCATTCCCGAGAAATGCTTTTTAGGAGGTATGTGACCTAACCTGTGTTGGGCTGGTATGGGAATACCAGGGTTCGAGGGTTGGAAGTTCAGACAGGCAGTCGCTTCTGTAAAAAAACCGGACTTGGCAAATCTTCAGGTTAGGTAAGCGGACCCTGTGGAAAACGGGATAATGCTAGGGAAATGATGCTGAAGTCACTGACTGTATTGAAACTCCGAACTTTTTTTTTAACATTGTTCCCTTACTCTATCAGAACATTGTACCTTTACCATCAAACCTGTCCCGATACGTATATTACTACCTATTTCTCCTATAAAAATGCTATGACGTCACTACTAATACATTGACGTCACTACGACTTCATGGTGGAGTCGTTTCGATATACGTATATAAATAAAATATTTTTTTTATGAAGAGTCAACATCATCAATCAGCCTGCATCATCTCACTGTTGGGGATAAGCCTCTATTTTACACCACTCTTTCCGGTCCTGCGGTAACCTCATCCACAACTTTCCCGACAACTTTTTATAAAGAGTAAATGTCAGAATGTCGATTAAACGTTTTTTCTTTGTCTCTTAAAGCAATTTAAATTTTATTTAAAAAAAGTTTCATTACAGTCTAATGTTTAAGATACCTATTTACTTGCATTCATTAAAAGTACTAAGTGCCCATTATTTGTAAACAAAGGTAAGTTATCTATATACTTTTTACTACCTAACCTTATACTTTGACTTTAGACGTTTTACTACCTCACCATCGCCAGTCTCGTCGAAATTCTCCCAGTCAAAGGTCAATTTGTGCTAAACGTATAATTTTCTATACGTAGTTGACCGTACGCATTATAGACGTAACCATTTTCGTAACTTCGGTACGCATAGTGAATTTAAACTAGACCAATAGAAGAAATGGATGAAAATAACACATAATAACAAAATTCCCCTGCAAATATGAAAAGTAAAGCGTCCGTTTTCAGAATATAGGTACCTAGAGTAGATATGAAGACATTACAATGATGAAAGTTAGCACATCAAAATTTAACACAGTGTAATATGTAAGATAAATGTAGCTGCAGGACAAAAACTCCATAATTAAATAAAGATAAAAAGTAGACTTATAAATATTATACAAGTGAAACCTCATTATTTTTTAGTTACATTGCCGACACACAACTGTTATGCTTATCTATAGTTAGTTACGCGACTTCTTAATAAATTCACTGAAAAATCGCATTGTTACTGCCATGGATTCATTAACATACGATACCTCTAATTGTACCCGAAGCTCATCATACCCCATTCGCATTAAGGGATGAACACGATTCAAAGTAATAATCCATGCTTTAAAGGTGAATTTAAAAGTAAAAGTAATTGTCGATATTTAAAACGTTTTAAAATGCGAATGTTTTCTTTTTAAATTGCTCGCGGACAAAAGAAGATCGACCAGAGTTGAATTCGATTTGCATTTAAAAAGAAAAACGCTTTTCACAAACGAGCTCGCAGGTATTAAAACTTTTTGAATTTTATTTCGTCCCTCACGTTCTATTTAACTATGGCAATTACTGTAAAACTTGCTGTACTTAAAATTCGTTTCTAGTTTTGCATATGTGACAATAACAAGGATACAAATTCCTAATTATTTTGTAATAATAATAATTGACATAATGTGAAAGTTTTCTGGTGCAAGTGAATTGGAAAATGAAGGCTTTCTCATATACTATTAATCCATGTCAGATACAGTATCAAACTATAAATGTTATAAAATATTGTAAAAGGATTTTTAAAAGAAAGAATTTTTTATTATTTTTCTTCTCTCATGAGGGTTGTGAGATCCATAACCGACCTCATTAACTCTATCTTCTTTGGTTACAATTGAGCCATTGTGTTATAATCTGTGGCTTGTATGATTATTTTATTTAAATTAGAAACGAGAAAGTTTGTGAAATCTATTAAAAAGTATAGCTTTATGTATATGTATACATCAGATTTGCACAGACTAACAACGTATGTAAACGAAATTGCGTTCGTACGTTACTTTTAAACACAAGTTTTCTCCATAGTTCCTTCATACCACATACGAAAGTACCAGGACGCCATAAACGAGAAGGTATTTATCCCAGCTGTTTTCGTGGACCGAGTTAATTAGAAGCCCTAGCGCTTGCGGTCCGGCTGCGGTTTTAATAATTTCAAACCGGGCGACTTGGCAAATTGATATTAACGATTTAGCCGACTCAGTATGGTCAGAGTTGACGTTGCTTGAATAATTGTGTCTGAATTAGTAAAGTTGAGGGTTTTGAGCCGTTGATTGAAGGGTTTGAACCCTGATTATTGCTTTGACTTGTGAGGTATGTGTTTATTTGGAAAGCTTTTGGGTACGTGTTATTTTTGTCATGTCGCACTGTTCCTATAGGAAAAAAGAATCATAGAATAAGGAATAATACAACTTATAGAACGGTAACTACACCAGCGTCTGAGCTAGATTTACCTCACTCCCCCTTGAACACAGTTTAGACTTGAATCGTATGGCGTTTGATGTCACACACACAGATGCGCGTGTACGATAACGTCAATGTGTGGTGTCTATGTAAAACGAGGTTGTTTGTATGAAGTGTCCGGGGTGTGACAGAATGTAAAAATAAACACTATTGATTTATTAATAATTTAATACCTACGTGAGATTTCCTTACTTAGCTTTTTTCTATTAAAAGAATCCATGCCGCATGAATGGTATTAAAAGTATTTTCAAGCTTTCATAGTCCAACGGATGATATGAGTTCATTTTTCTAATAAAACCCTCTGATTTCCATTTAAGCATTAAACAAAGGCTGAACTCAATCTCGCGTACTAATCGAACACTACGCTACGGAAGAATTTTCACAAGACAGATTCGGATAATGACTTCGCGTCAGCGCAGGAGTGTCAAACTTACTCTCTTATTAACTGGCACGTCAGTTTCTAATTACTCCAGCCAGTTATCACCTGCGACTGACGTGGAAAGACAACCAGTCTAACCTCACCCTGCACTACACCTACAGGTATGCTAACGCAGTACTAAGCAGAGAGGTCTTGATAAAATGGCCGCGATATCTACAAACCCGCGTGAAGTTGCGAACGTTTTGTCGACAGGTCTATTACGGGGATGTGTCAAATGCGATACGATTTCACGCTGTTAAATTACTTGTTAGAGATAGGTACTTATTTACTTGGCATAAAATTGCGTCATACCTAATGATATTGATTACCTACGTCAATGCGTGTAAACAAACCTTAATCCCCTATTACGTCTTATGTATAGTTATTTTATATAAGTAACCACAATTTGTTATGAATTCGACGTACATTTCTATGTTAGTAACGAGAGTAGATAAAGGTACTTATATGATTGGGACCATTGATGTGCCGTTTCCGGGAACATTCTCGGGAACATTCCCTGGCGCCAAACTTATGTAAAGAGAGCTTTATTACCTTACCTTAAGGCAAATAAGACCAGAGTATAAGAAATAAAAAATGAAAAAGAAAAAAGCCAGTGTCCTTACTACTATTAAGAAGTTTTACAACATTCCTACTTAGGGAATATTCCCAGGAATTCGAATGGGTCTAATTCACTGATTAGGACTATTCGAACTTTGAACCATGAATACACTCAAATTTACAAGTTTTATTAGAAAATTAAATAAATACTATTTGAAATCGTTGTATTTAAAAACAAATAACCCTAAAATAATAATAATAATAAATAATAAAAACACTTTATTGCACACAAATTCACAAAACAAAAAATATTTTTTTTAATTTTTTTTTTTATTTTCTTTTTCATATTTTTTTTATTTATTTAAGTAAGCCAATATAAAGTGTGCTTAAGTAAAATTCAGTGACTCTGACAAGATTTCACGCTCTCTGCACCATTCTAAGTCTTCTATTAATTGTTAATTTGTATTAAGAAAATTAATTGGGATCTCCTTGATTAATCTTTGTTTAAGGCGTTTATTAATGCTCGAGAATTTTGCTTGAAATTTTAACAAATTAGATTAACAATTTTAATTCATTAAATTGTAATTTTTGTTGGTGTAGAAATAATAAATACTTCAATAAGTTCAGAATGATGAATAACAACGAGATAAGTCATGTCCCTAGTATTTTCCCGTTTTTCACAGGGTCTGCTTACCTAACCTGAAGATTTGTCAGGTCCGGTTTTTTACAGAAGCGACTGCCTGTCTGACCTTCTAACCCGCGAAGGGAAAACCAGCCAGAATACATTTCTCGGGAATGTGGGTTTCCTCACGATGTTTTCCTTCACCGCTGAGAACGTGATAATCATTTATGATCCCAACATGAATTCGAAAACAAATTCGACAATCATTGGTTTAGTCCTGTGCTGGATTCTAATTAGATACCTAAGTAGGTACTTAGTTAAGAGACTTTTTGTAATTATTTCTTTTTATTTTGGTGCAATAAAGTGTATTTGTATTTTGTATTTGTAGGTAATAGTTATTAAAATCTCGTTGACATCTGATAGTTATTAATCATGTCAGCCCATAAACCAAATCGAGTAAAGTTCATCAAATTGAAGAGAACATAATATCTCAAATGACTACAATATGCCCAGAATTACATACTAAGCTACTTCTTCTTCTCTTGTGTGGATTGTGAGAGCAATAACTGTCCTTATCAACCCATACAATAGTATTGAGCCGCCAGAGGCCCATGACATGGCCATGGCTACATACTTACTTAACTAAAGTATCTCACTTTCGGACATTCAGGTGATCAGTCTGCATTGTCCTTACTAAACTACAGATTACAAAGTGTTTTTTGTGATATGTTCTCACCGGGATTCGAACCTGAAACT
Source organism: Pectinophora gossypiella (assembly GCF_024362695.1). NCBI lineage: Eukaryota > Metazoa > Arthropoda > Insecta > Lepidoptera > Gelechiidae > Pectinophora > Pectinophora gossypiella. The sequence continues at coordinate 11,567,694 of NC_065410.1, forward strand.
TTCAGATCATAGGTATACCCAATGCTCAACGACTAGACCGCGGTGAGTTTATAAGCTGCTGAACGGATTGTATGTTTTTATTCATTACTCGTAACGGAGAAGTTTGAGCAACACATCCAACTTATTGACGTATTTTCAGTATAAAACACCCAGGTATTTGCAAAAAGTAATACGTATAGACAGAACCAATAACTCGTTGTTCTATCGCGCCCATACACAACCGTTTTAAACTCTGTTCTATACAGAAACATTCAAACTTTGCAGACAAATTCGATCTGTGAAGCGATTCGGACCATTGCATACGTACAGTCCACCCCGATTTCACCCTTATTGGGTACCGCTAAAGCCTATACTGCTTTGCATAATTGGACTGTTGTATACGTACCTGTGTTGTCGACGGTACGAAGTACAAATAACAATGCCAAATCGGAAACTTGGACTGATTGAAGTGGTCTTTACGTTAGTCAAGCGGAGTTGAGTGGACTTATATTCGTAGAATATTATAATTTGTTACATGACATTGCTTAAGAGGTAGAACACCTGGACAAAAAGGTCAATAGTTGAAAGCGGAAGCAAAATAATCTCCCGGTTTATCCCGGTTTTACGTAGTACGCTTACCTAATCTAAAGACTTGACAGCGCAGTTTTTATAGAGGCGACTGAAACCAGCCCAATATATAACAGGTTAGGGTACATACCTCCGAAACGCACTTCTAAGGAATGTGAGTTTACCCCGATGCTTTTTTTCAACGCTGAGCAAATATGAATGCGAAAATCATTGGTTTAGGCTCGTGCTTAGTTTCGCACCTGCAACCTCATAGTGAGAGTTAAGCGTTTTTCCAAGTGACGGCTCCGAGCAAAATGATAATACACCGCGTAATCTTCAAGTAACTGGTATTACTTTACTGGACTGAGAGCAAATACAATATATAGAAAACACTCAGCTCATAATTTTTTTAAAAGTCACCGGTACAAAGTGCACCGAATTAAATTGTTTTGTTCTGTAGCAATTTCGTAAGTTCACTACTGCACTACTGCAATGACACACACACACTGATTTTAACTGATAAATTAATATTTTATTAATTATATTTGAGAAGCACACAAAGAGTCTTTACTATAGTTCTTAGCAGAGAGGTCTAAAATTGCCATTGTGAAATGTTAGTAAAAAAATAAATTGGTTGGGTAGCCAACAATGATGAACTATAACAGTGAACATTTCGTATGAAAAGTGAATTTTAATCACCAGGTATTAAATCCGATTGTGCCCCAAAAAAATAAATGCGCCGTCAAGGTAGTCGCGCCATCATTTTAATTTTATCATATCCGCCAAGTCTGGAGCGTCTCCGCTTGTCATTACTGAAGCTTTTTTACTTATCTAGTCGATATATTTACTACGTTCACGAAAATGAACCGTATTGGGGTTGATAGAACCACAAGTTGTGAGACGACACAAACATAAGCCATGTTTAGTCATTGATATAGAAAGATTGTTTTTTTTTAATTTAAGATAATATAACTATCTTATAACGGCCTTCATGGTAGTTGAGCGTTGGGCTCGCGATGAAGAGGTCCCGGGTCGAATACCGATGAAGACATAATGTCACAAAAATCACTTTGTGATCCCTAGTCTAGATAGGATAGGACATTGCAGGCTGATCATCCAGTTATTCGAAAGTAAGATGATCTTTGCTTCGGAAGCTACTATTTTGGTAGGTACCTACATAAGTAAAGCATGTGGTTGTTACACGAGCCAAGTCACGGGTTCAAAATATTCAAAAGGTAAACCAATTAAAAACCCAATGTCCTATTCAATAAAAACATGTACTTACCCTCAGTATAATAGAGGTAGAAGTAGCTACTTATGTGTCAAAAGAGAATTTAAAAGAGACGCGTAAATAACAGTACAAAATTGGCAGACAATAGATGCAGCATAACAATCGCGTCACACTTCTATGGTTCCGTACAAATCTTTATAGAAAATATTAACAATAATTTCTTTGTAGTGCACGGTAGATTTAACAAAGAAGGGCACGGATCTGCCCCTTATAATCTAGTTTTAGTGTTGCGCGTTCACATTTTTATCGATACTTATTATTAGTTATTATTCTTGTGATATTAAGAAGTGACCCTCTCCGGTTGATTGAGAGGAGGCCTGTGCCCAGCAGTGGGACGTATATAGGCTATTTATGTATGTATGTATGTGTTAAGAAGTCTGCACAATGTGGATTAGACTCTACACACTGCTACTTTCAGGGTGTTTAATCCGCAGTGAGATTACATCTTTTTGTAGTCACTCGATTTGATTGCGTTTACCCTGATCGTACAATTTCAACTATTTATATTACTATTTATAAGTAGCACTACTTAATAACATGATATATTATGTAACATTACTAACACTTGCAATGGAACTTAAAAACATTTTAGTAATAGCTAATTTATTTAGATTTAGTTTTAATTTTTGTCTACGCTTGTCATCAAATAATTTAAACACGTATTTACTTCTTTTTTAATTTGAATTTGGTACCTCCGAAGCACAGATCATCTTACATTATTATTTTTCTTTTTTATATATTATTATTAATAGCCCTCAATGTCCCACTGCAGGGCAAAGGCCTCTCTTCCCTTCTTCCACTCCTTCTTCCACATCTTACATTACGATTTAAAAACTAACTTGCGAGTTATTTTTCTTTTTGGTGAGAATTTGAGAAGTGTGAAAACAAAGAAAAATGTCAAGGTATATTAATTACATATTCATTATTCAGAATAGTTGTGTTACTTAGCCGACTCGATACATAAATCATCGACATAATCTACATCACTAAGTATTTGTCACACTTCAGCAAGCGAGATATTCTAAGAATTTTATTGTTGTTAATTGCGAATTGGTAGAGGGAGATAACGAGATTATCACTCGGTATTTAATTAGCGATTGTGTAGGATCGTTGGAGAGCAAAATTAGAATCGGAAAATGTTTTTATTAATGTCTAGGAAGGACTTGAGGGAAACGTGGATGGATCCGGCCTTCTTGTTAAAAAATATGCTACGTATTATGCTTGATTTAATGGATCGTGGCTAATGGTAATTTACATTTTAATTAATGTCCCAAATAATAGCTGTCGAGGAGTGGATGTAATACTATATACTTCTACCTATCCCTTTGGCGATACAAAAAATTGAAAAAATACTTTACTTACTACATACTACACTTTACTTTACACACTTTCACTTCACTCACACTAACTTCACTTTCACTTTTCACTTTAATACTTTACTTTGGGGTTATATTTTATTATATATGGGGTTAAAAGTATTGGTAATGAGATGAAGGTAGTTTCTGCTTAGACCGCAACTAGCTACTACTCTAGGCGACGCATTCAAATATCCCAAAATTATACCAGTAGAAGGTACTCGCCAAAAGGCAGCAGAAAGATTTCTAGGATATTATATATATATATATATATATATATAATAAATTAAATCTACATACTCAATAAAGTTAGATTTTTTTGAAAATAAAGGTTAATAATGGCCTTTTATATCTACCGGGGCGTGTCCAACTTTATCATCATTATCTTCGCTTACCATCTTGTTGGAGAAAACATGATACCTGATCGGTAAACTACGTACTTAATTTGTGTCTTCGTTATCTATTCTGCCCATTCTACTATCATCCAACTAATTACCTACCAGGCAAACATAAGATACTAGATGTCAGCCAAGACCTGTATTGATTCACTCTCGCTATCGCTCGGGGTCAGATGCGCGCGGCTGCACTAGGCCACTGGAGCAAAATTGCACCATAGCGCACCCAGTTCTGTGCTGAAGCTCATATCGGAAACTGTTTTAATCCTTCTCCCATAACTTTTCCACTTAAAACCCAAAAAAAAGTGCTAAACTTCATCCAATTAGTCGCGATCGAACCGCGAAATTTTCGAAAAATATCTGATGCTGAGCTTTTCTTCCGATGTGTCGATAACTTTAACTCCGGAGCGTCGTCATTAATACGAAATCAAAATGTCTGATATTTACCAGTGAATCTTAATTAAGACAACTTTCAAACTAGCAAGCAACCTGCAATGATGCGACTAACTTCTTTTTTATTGAAACCTAGATGGAGTATTCTAAAGAGTTTAATATCCAGGGCGTGGTTTTAAGTATCTACCTACGTTCTGAAATTCAAAATGTCGGATCTTTCCCACTAGTAACTACTAGTAGTAGTCACTATTAGTAACTGAATATCCCAATGCTTTAAAGTAAATACAGGCATATCATGATTCGAATAATTAATATTCTGTCGTTAATTTAAACCTACAATATCTTAGACCTTAAATATTTATCATAATATATTAAATAAGTGCCAAATAGGTGTGATATTACGTACTTGTAAGTGATACGTGAAAAGTGCCAAATGTGACAGTGATCAGTGAAGTGATATCTAAAATCAATGGACTTGTTGTTGAAGCAACAGCTTAAAGCTCTGTGCATAAAGCCGTGCAGTCCACAATGAACAAAGAAGATGGTTCAATTCTTCGAGGACGTAACAAATTTTATATTTTTCTAGTCATAAAATTTGTAATTTTTTTCATAATTATCATTTCGTGACTATTTACTATCGTATAATGGAACATCAAATTTACCAACTGTGCCTTATGTGCAACGCAGAATGTTCCTGAACAATCCGCAGCCGCCATTTTGAAACTCGACAAATATAAGTCGCATTTTCTGATTTTACGGCCAAACACGTTCAATAACAGGCAGATACGAGTATATCAAATGCAATTTCATTTATTTCTAGCACAGCTGCAGCTGGATATTTTAAAATAGTGGCTCTTATCGCATCGTTCCGCTCGCCGACACACAATCTTCCAAACTCTTTGAGACGTAAATGCGATTCCAAATCCAATGGAAAGTGCAAAAGGATTAGATTATAAGAGTTCTCACGCCGGCCGTCATCAGATTTCCAAAGGGATTTAAATCTTTTGTAGAACATGTAGTGAGGTACGTTATTATGGGTGAGATTTAGGAAAAGCCCTTCGGATTGGCTCTGTGACCCTTGGAAGCTTACGCTGTAATAATATTTGTACTATACGGTTTTGGGTTTTAGCACGTTTCGAGAATCCGAGAATAATCTTCAGCGATATTATTTTAGATAGGTGTCTAAGTTTAACCCTTAAGGATAAAGTTGGAAATTTAATTTTATTAATATATAAATTCTCCGAATGTCTACAAGTTTTGCTTATTTTTTCTTAATGCGCTTACAGACCAGCGACATTGTTGTCGGCGACATCATCGCCCCATGTATCGTCGTTGGTCTGTAAGCGCCCTTCGTAGACAGAGACCCAATGCACCAGACTATTTTTTTTTGTTTGAATCTCATCTATTTGCCTATTTTGTATGAATTCAGGGGTCTCCAATCAGTCAACCTGAGAGGGTAAGGAGCGTTCTTCAACCACGCTGCTGCATTGCGGCTTGATTTGTTTAGTGGATTTTGAGATCTTTTTCTGTCGTGTGGGTTGTGAGGTGCATGACCAATCTCAGCAACCAGCGTTTTCAAACAACCATATTTTTGTGGATTATCGAATATTATTAATAAAATATCTTTTTAAGAATTCCCAAGATTGTAGCATCCAATAGAACGGGTGAATAACTTGGCTGCCGCCTCTAACGTTACTTTCATGTGTTTGCTTGTAACAAAAGCCTCCCAGGGGTCTTTATAAATCCTTGACTCGATCTGTTCTGTCTGGGTGTACGTGTACTTTATAGCAATTAATCTAGTGTTGTATTATCATATATTGTGTAAATAAAACAAGAATCTTCTATGCACTTAGGAGATTAGAAAAAAAAGCTATGTTCACTAAAAATTAAAGCTTGAAGAAGGGGAAAGGGGAATCACTAATATCATCAGCATCATCATCATCTTCTAAGTATAACTAATAGAGGGAATAAAAAATAAATCATCATTTCCCTAACATTATCCCGTTTTTCGCAGGGTCCGCTTACCTAACCTGTAGATTTGACAGGTCTGGTTTTTTATACAGGTTAGGTCATCTCCCTCCGAAAATGCATTTCTCTGGAATGTGGGTTTCCTCACAATATTTTCCTTCACCGCTGAGCACGTAATAATCATAAAAGAAACAATAAACATAATATTTTTTTTATTAAATATAATTGTTTTTTAAAGATAGTAATAAAACATTTAAACATTCCTAGACCACATCGTCACTTACCATCAGGTGAGATTGTGGTCAAACGCGAGCCTATTTTATTAAAAAAAAATAAAGTTCTCACTCAAAAAAACAGAAAAGTAGCAGTCTAGTGATACTTACCACTGAAAGTGATAATAGTTCAGCGGGAGACTGTACCATTCAGTTTGACAAAAATATGTCCGATAACCCTCGCTTGCAAATGATGTGAGTTTACTTCAAAAATCACTTACACACTAACATATTCATAAACATCATCCCTAATGACACGGGTGTCGGTTTTCTCGTTCAGTTCGGGTGCAATTTTGTTTATTTTACTGCACTTTATTGGGTCCGTTGTGAGTAAATCCGGGATAAAATTTCAATTGCCAGCCCTGCAGACAGCAGTGGTGTCTCTGTGCTGTTTATTTATTGTGTTCAACCCTAAACCAGTCGGACTATCGGAAAATACAGTCCCTGGATGTGATATATTGTTAAACTTTGAAGATTTTTCTGAAGTGAAAGTTTGGGAACAGATCTTTCTGTTCCAGTGTTTTATTTTTTGATAAAAATAGTGCAATCACACACATAAAGCATCACTTCTGTATACCAAAAGGAGTAGGCAGAGCTGTACAGTATATTCACCCACTCGCCAGCTATGTTTAAGTCATTTGTAATAAGGGGCGAGTCTCTTGCATAAACAATTAATGGGCATAAATCCGGAAAACCACATGATGTCAATTTCAATAGGGTACTTTCCAATTAGTCAAATCAGTTACTTTTTACAAAACTTCAAAAAGCGAAATTACTATGGAATTTGTATGAAGAAGTAACCTGTGACGTCATAAAAAATCGTGTCAAAATGTCGCACTTATTATAATTCATAAATAAGTTAAATAGAAAACATTTTTTGTCACCTTTAAATCTGTCTTTATTTAGTAATCAGAATTTCATAATTTATCTTTGACCTAGGAAACTACCCTATTCAGTTATTGGCTAATTCTATTTTTAAAACTTCTGATTGCAAAATAGAAAATGCCGTCACGCATTTAGTATATCTACCAAATAACAAAACAAAAAAGGTAGATAAGAAATTTCTATAAAATCACTCCAACGTTTTAGGAGCACATTCACATTTACTATTCAACATGTTTCGCTACCGAACGACTGTTACAAATTACAAGTAGATACCTACCTACCTATAAAATCAGCCAAATTAAGAACCCAGGTATTAACATTTGGCATCCAACCAACGTTTCGAATTTACTGCGCTTCCAGCAAAATAAATTGAGTCTGGTTCGCACTGTCGCTTCCACTCGAAAAATTTCAATCCCTCTCGTGGTCCTGTGAAAATCCGGAGAAACGCGAAAATACCACCAAAGTTCTGTTCAAATGAGATACCGTTCAGTCGGCTCTTAATTAAATGTAGCTTAGCAATACAGAAACACAGAAGCAGTGCAGAAATCTCGGTGAGGTGTGGGTACTTTGTTCATCTTGCGATAGGTACCTCTGACTTCCCACATTGGGATAGTCGTGAACTTATGTTATGTAAGCAATACCTGACTGAGAAAATATGTTATCGTACATTCAGTGCTGTACCTCAAGCAACTACACAGAATAGTGCCATAATATATGTATATATAATTACGTTAGTTCACTCATTGTATAATGAATGTGCATAAAAAAAACTTGAAACCACTTTGTATATAAACTAGCGGCACGCTATGATGGCAGTTTTGCCATAATGAAGTAAGCACAGCGATTCGCAATAAAGTACAGCTTTTTGCTCCTTTCACATAGTTATTAATTAATACAAAACTTGATGAGCGGAACAAACGTCAAAACGGTGTACAACTTGAAACTTAGGTGATTTCTACGACATACTTACCCGAAACAATAAACAGCGCAATCTAGGATTTTTTTTCATTTTTCTTTAGATTAGGCAATGCTCACCTAACAAAGAATGTTCACTATTATTTACACAATCTTCAAAATTATGTAAGCATAAAATAAACAGTAAGTAAGTTAATATTTGTACCTTTATTAAATATCAAAATATTTGTACCGTTATTTATACCTTTTTTGTTTTGTTCTTAGCGTTTAAGGTATTTTGTTCATGAATTTCTTTGCAATAAAAAAAAAAAGTAGGTACGTAATCACTTTATCACGATATGCACATACTCCTAAACGTCCAATTATTTATAGCCATTATCGTGAACATTAAAAGCGAACCAACATAAAGCACAGATAACGCGCGAGTGCCGTGAAAAAATAAATAAAACAGCAAGAAAAAAGTGCCAAATGTGCCGTACAATAAATAAGCTGGCGGCAATAGAAGTACAATTTTTATCAGGCGCGGTGTCCATAAATTTCGGCTTACATCCCAAATGCGGTATTGGCGCAAACGGCCCTAGACACGTGGTTGGCGGGTTTCGAGACTAATTCTTATAAGTTTCTCTATATTTTTCAGATATTTTACAAACAAAGCATTCTGAAAGAAATATTAGACCAAGATTTTACTCGTATACAGGTGTTAGTGACATTGTAACGAAAACATTGAGGGATGATAGAGACCACGATTCTAAGTTGATATCAAGTGGAATTTTCCGTCGCAAAATTAATGCTTTTTTTAAATTATTTTCAATTCTATACTTTTGCGATAGGAAATTCCACTTGAAATCAGTATTCGATACGATGTCACTAACACCTGTATACACTTAGCCACATAGATACTTTTTGATAACTGTACCAAAAAATCTATCCAGAACTTTTTAGCAGATATAATAATACCTTCTGTTATTAGACAGAATTGTTACGCACATAGAGCAAAATTTTCGTTTCTTAGAAATAAAAATATACCTATTACACAAAAAGATATTTATAATTGTACTATAATGGGCACCATTCCACAAGTGAGTTGATGACACATATGATTGATTTGTGACCGTTTGTTTATCTGTGTACCTATGACATGTTATGTTTAACAGAGCCAACAACAACAAGAGACATTAACTTTTTCTGCCAGTAAACTAGACATAGAATAACGTGAGAAGGTATATTTCTTAACACCAAGAGATGACACGATACCTCGATAAGGTGTCGCACAATAAATTATTCATGCAGTCCAAAACATGCAGCGTAGACGCATTTCAAAGATAATCCTGTGATTTACGATGGGAACACTTTCCACTTCTATTTATGTCAACTTTCCTCTCGTACTACGAATACTATTTCAGACATGCAAATAGGAAAACTTTAGGATATATATTATCGTGAAACGACGGTACTTTTGTTTGGTTATTGTTAGAAACGTGGCACTTATTGACAAAGGTGCCTTGAATGATTCCACTTACAATGCAAGTATCAAGTTACTGTCGAGTAAGATCCCTCCTCACTACTTACTGGCAAGTGATTAATGCAAATATCAAAAATCAAGTTAAAAAAGTGTAACATATATAAACTGCCTATATACGTCCCACTGCTGGGCACAGGCCTCCCCTCACTCAACCGGAGGGGGTATGGAGCATACTCCACCACGCTGCTCCACGGCGGGTTGGTGGAGGTGTTTTTATGGTTAATAGCCGGGACCAACGGCTCAACGTGCCCTCCGAAACACGGAATCATCTTACTTTTTCGGACAATCAGGTGATTCAAGCCTGAAAAGTCCTTACCAAACAAAGGACAGTCACACTCTCACACAAAGTGATTTCGACAATGTCCCCATCGGGAATCGAACCCGGACCTCCAGATCGTGAGCCTAACGCTCTAACCACTAGACCACGGAGGCTGTTAAAAAAGTGTATAGAATAAAAAATATATAAAGCAGGTACTTGAGTTAAATAGCGCAAGGGTGTTATCTGGTACTTGTAAGTAGCCATATTATTTTCTCTTCATCGTCTTTAGGCATCGAAAGTGTATCTGTTTCAAAACACCATAAATCATGATCCCTCCATAAACCACACAAGGGGGTTTAATTTAAAAAAGTATGTTGGTCTCATCACAATCCAATCTCGATTATGAATGGCTCAATACACCAACGTACGCACACTGTTTGAATATAAACTGCGGTGTTGGTATCCCTATTGAGATGCCGTAATATACAGACTTACCCTTTGATAGGTGCGGTATAAAGCGATGTTATCGCTTCATTATGTGCTGTTGGAAATATGCGGTGAATGCGGCTTTTTTGCGGGTTTCATTTGCGATACTGTTTACCATTTATTTCCCATGCAAGTGGGTATGAATTTTGATGGGTAGTTGTAGGTATATAATTAATATTTTAACATGAAAAGTACTTTTTTGCGTATACAGAAAATACAAGATAAACAATAGGCGAATACATACAACAACACAAAAAAAATACCCAGTTGTTGCTTAAGGCTCCTTTTTTTCAACTTAGTGATGAAATATTCATCATCATCAGCCGAACGACGCCCACTGCTGGGCATAGGCCTCCCCCAAGGATCTCCACGACGATCGGTCCTGCGCTGCCCGCATCGAGCGGCTTCCTGCGACCTTCACCAGATCGTCGGTCCACCTTGTAGCGGGCCTACCCAATAAAAAAAAACAATAAAAGAAATAAATAATAATGTGATGAAATATTAATTCAATCCCATTGGATTTCACACAATCGAAGAAGAAGGATCATGCTCCCACTATTCATACAAACAACCTTCAACGCCATTTTTCATCCTTACCTCTCTAAGCATAAAATAGTATGTAAATAATCGCATGGACCATTTGTCTTCCAACCCTAAACTTGACATTCTAAGCCATGACGTCAAACGTCTTCCAGAGCCGACATAAATCAAACACGATTATCCGAAGGTTACTGCGTGTTGAAATGTACCTATCTAGAAGGCACATTCTTTACAGCGATAAGGTGAAAAATAAGCAAATACGATGCTGTTACTTATAGTGTGAAAAAAATACGATAAGCCGAAATGATTCGTGTAAGTGCATTGGAAGTAAGTAAGTACACTTTACTTCTTGTGGTGCCATTTTCAACATAATAAAATTCCGTGAGTTTGAGGGTTGCCGATTTGCCTCATTCTCCATTTCCTTTTTCTTGATTGATATCTGAGAATCAAACAAGTTCGATGACTTGATTACAACGCCCTATTATACTACAAATATCATCAAACCTATCTCATCCCTCTAAATTATTTTCCTAACTATTTTAATTCCCTCCAAAAATTCGCAATTCGCAGCACTAAATCGAATTCAAACCTCAGCTCAGGTAAACGCTCGGTCCTTTGACCTCAGAGTCATTGGAACCCGTAACAAATCTTATTACAGTCTATCGGGCGTCAGATAGCATTGGGAAAAATCTCTCCTTATATCACGTTCAAGTAAGCGTTAACGAGGAGATAAAATGTTTTTCGCGCAGACCTGTAGGTTTTAAAAGGGAGACAGTAATAATTTTTAACTAAAATTTTAGTTGCTCAAAAGTAACTTGTTAAGTTATTAAAGACACAAAGATGTGTATACCTTTGCATTATATATAATGTATCGGAAAATATACTGTTTTGGCTACTGTGACATTAATTAAGTTTTATGCAGAATCAGAATCAGAATCATTTATTCAACGTAATTATCATAGATAAATTTGTTGAAGGTCAATGTAACATTTTTGAATTTACGTCATTTCGCAAGGTGTTATGGCTGAGAAGAAATGACAAGAAACTGCAACAGCAACACATCTTTTAAAAACCAGTGAGGGTATAAATTACAAGTTATTTAATAACTAGAGGAACACATTCAATACCAGACATTTTTATCATTTAGGTACTTAGTCATTAATTGTATAATAAGCTTTTTTACATAAAGTAAGCTTCACATGAGCTTTAAATTTATTTTCTAACAAAATACTTCGGAATGGGTCTGAGTCTGTGAAGTGACGGATGCGAAGTGTCCGTAGAACTATTTGTATGTTAACTTACTCACTACATCAGATATCCGCGGGATCTGAAACAAAACAATAAAGAACTTAGTTCCGAATTCAAATTATGACACACGATAAATCTAATAATTGATGGTAATACGCATTTGTTTCTATTTTGAATGCGATTACCTACGGACATTATGAAAATAGAAGCACTGTACAGTACTCAACAGATTAAAAGTACACTGAATTACTATTATCCTCATATTGTTTACTCGTGCGCGTATAGCGTACCTGTATTCATTTGCCAAACTATTTGACTTTCAATAACCATTCACGTTAGGTTCAATTTCATAAAGTAAATTAAAAAGCGAAAGTGAACTTTAAATCAATTTGCGTAGCATTGTTCAAAGGAAACTAACTTAATAAATCAAATGTATAATATTGTTAGACCCAAGTCCCCGAATAAAATACAATGTTCAATTTACTAAAGTGAAAAACGAAAGTATTACGTTTAAATAACAGTTAGTTACGTTAAAATATTTTCTCGTGTGATTTACTATAACGATTTCTAAATTGTTATCGATTTCAATCTCGTAGCGATTAGTTTCAATACTTATCGATATTAATGGGTCTGTCTGCTCGATGCATATCAACTTGAAAATGGATTGTAGCTTTTAGTATTCCAATTTTGAAAATGTATTGTGATAGGTTGTGATGTGATGCATAAGTAACTTTATCATTATTTTGTGCATAATAATTGTAAAGCAGATAATTTTAGAAAGAAACGTAGGTGAATATTTGGTTGGTCAGTATATAAATGTGATAAATATAATCAAATTATGATAGGAGACATAGTAGCACTGATAGTTGAATTGGAAGAATGCTTGTCTCTCGTAGGTTCGAATCCCAGCACGGGTATTTTCGAGAATTATTTTCGAAATTGTTTTCGAATTCAAGTTTGGTTCATTAAATTATTAGTTATCACGTGCTAAGCGGTGAACCGGAAACCTGACCTGTCAAATCTACAGGTTAGGTAAGCGGATTCCATCAAAACGTGATAACGTTAAAATGATTATGATAAAATATATATTATATATAATGATAATCACATCATGGCTTATATTAAGTCGTACTGCGAGGACACAGACCTCCCTTTTTATATACTTCATTAGGATATACGGAGCAGATTCTATCACATTGTTACAAACATGAACCAATTTGGAAAAGTTCGTTCGTAATATTAATCCTAAAAAAGGCTATGTAACTAAAACAGCCCAACAAGCACAGCGTAGGCAATATGAAGCTCTATCTAAGTTATCTTTTGATGCTTTTCATATATAATTTTCCTGAAATTGAGAGTTCATTTTACATGCATATTCGGGCTCACGGTCTGTCGGACTAGCTACGGTAATACGGTTTTCCCTTTTGATGGCAACAGAGGTGAATGTTTTCAAATTCCAGCCGGTGTAGGTAATAGCTTGGTCTTTTTAGTTTAGGTTAGTACAAAGGCTGGTGGGAATGTTTTTGTTTATGTACTCCTGGTGGTATTGTGTTTATCGAATTGTACAGATCTTGTTAAAAAAGGAACCAGAGATATGAAATCAAATATCTCTCTATATAATCTAACAAATTTACGCATCCTATTAAATTTTAATTTGAAACATTAATACTTTAACAAAACACGAGTTTAATGTGAACTTTAAATTTGAATTTGGAACATTAATATTAAGAATTAAAAACTTTCAATGTCCGCTGTAAAATGTAATTTGTTTTATTTGGGTCCGGGTTTATACAGAAGTTATTGTGAATTTGACACTATTATAGCCCGATTATGAGTTAGGTTAGTAGAATCACAGAAATTGTGTATCATATATATTGAAGAAGTTTGTTCTAGTGCGATAGGGCCCCATGAATACAGTGGACACTCGATTGTTAGCAACAATCGCTACTTTTTACTCCATACAAGTTGAATGTCTTAGGATTATATTGCGATGTACAGTCACACATAACTAAAACAATCGTTTATACTATAATATAACACCTTTACATGAAAATATAACAAAAACGACCAGCCAGCAAAACCTATTTACAACAAACACGTTTAAAAATACACGAGGAACGGCAGGAACTCTTTTATCGACACACCTTGTTGTTACAGACGGGAAGCGTCGACGGCGAATCGAATGAATTTCCATACTTCGTATCGCGTTCTTTATTCGTATATTGTACGAGTGATGTATGTTTTCCTTACATTTCTCGGTGTTTGGGCTCAAGTTTGATGGGTGAATACTTAAGACGAAATGGAAGGGGTTGCCATCGATGATACAACCACTAGACTCTTAATAATAGAAGAACGAATTATGTCGACACATCTGACTAGATTAGATGCCTATAAAATGCCGGCCGGCAACGTTCGACCACTTTCCGGGCGGCTCGAATTAATTCAATTTTTTGTTTAATTAAAAATTATACGTCATCAAATATTTCAATAGCATGTGTATTAATATAAAGCATGTGTCCCTGGGTGCATCTTTGATATCATTGAATTTCAACTTGGTGATGATTGAGTGAGCCAATCAGAACGCAGCGTTTCGCTCCAGCGTAGACAAAACGAATTCTTCGCCAAAAATCGAACATTAGGCGTCTATTTGTGGTACTGCCGATGAGGCCAGGTGACTTAGTGATTGATGTTGCTCCTTTAAAGAGTAAATCCTTTTTTGTTGATGATAAAGGGTGAGGAATAGTTTTTGTGACAAGCGTTTGATATAACGTAGTTTGAGGTAGGAAGTTAATCTTTATTATCAGTAAAATGGAAATTATATACTTAAGTTTGTTATTTATAGCACACATAAAAAATATGTAACAAAAGGTAGGCTTATCTCTAAAATAGATCTCTTCCAACCAACCCGGAAAAAAAAAGTTGTATCACTTAAACTACGAGACCAGCTGTATAAATACACCTCTATAATACACACCAAGAGCAAAAGTAACAAAGAATAGTTCATTATACGAAAATATCTCACTTACCTAGTTACTGTTCATTGCTGTGATTTCACCATTTGCTGACAAACTGTTTGAGATCTGGCAATCAAATATTACCTTTTATGTAATGTCATATCTATGATTTACATCATGGCGTAGCACGTGTTACGGTTACGTCTACGAAACCGTTACGCAGCTACGAGAGAAATATTTACAATCTTTACGGAAAAACACGGTTATTAACATCGATCACGCTATTATATGACTAACTGTTATTTTATGAGCATCTAATGGTCCGATAAGGGTGTTTTATTATTCCCAAATGGCTTATACCTGTCTTCCCATGGTTCTCAAACGATGCGTTATGACCACGCATTGCCGCACCAATTTCGCATAATGGATATGTTTTTATAGCCCAATCTAAAAGGAAACTTAGGGAAATAACGTGTAAGGAAATCTTGAGTGTTTTCAATGACGTTGAAAACGCGTGTCTCTATACTACGGCAGTGAAATTAGTTTTGTTTTGAAACGAGTCAGGGTAAAAACAGTTGTTGGTCTTTCTTCAATATGATGGACTATATTATATGGGTGATAGACTGATCACCTATTGCTCGTCATATCCATCTGACGAGTCATATAAAAGTGTGATGTTGTGCATTATGTTGATGTGTTTTTGATGTGATGTTGTTGTTGCGTGCCTTGTTGCGTGTGTCTCTACGAGTTGTATCGAAATTATGTCGTTCTGCTCACATTAGTGATGAGTAGCCAGAAGATTAACACAAAAGCTCACGATGGTGACAAGATGTCTTGATACTTGAAAACAATCACAGTTTATAATAAGTATGTGTAAAACATATGCCACGCTCTTGTCGGTGTAGCATTTTTCCATTTATTCCTATCCTTCTTTGTCTTCGTTAAAGAACCACCCTGCTACCGTCTGTTTCCAAAGCATTAAAATCTTGGAGTTTTAAAGGCTAGATTGACCAAGTATTTGCTACCTAAGCATGTCCCATCATAAACCGCACTGTCAAATTCTAAAATAATATTGTGGTTATACACAACCTTTAGTAAAGTAAAAGTTCTTATTTTAAAATCCAAATCCCATTGTTTAACTATTGTGTCTGGAAATCCGGGCCTTACGAGGTTAAAACGCATTGAAACTTAAATTTCAGTCAAAGCTAAATTTTGTATTTCCGCATTGAACAATATTTAATCCGTGAGTTCGAGTTCCCCTAAGGAAGGGTGGGTGAGGTCACTGATGT
Organism: Pectinophora gossypiella; assembly: GCF_024362695.1. NCBI lineage: Eukaryota > Metazoa > Arthropoda > Insecta > Lepidoptera > Gelechiidae > Pectinophora > Pectinophora gossypiella. The sequence continues at coordinate 11,584,012 of NC_065410.1, forward strand.
AGGTCAATTTATTGCGTTTCAAAGACGACCTGGTACGCATGACATTGTACTGCGTAGTTTGTATCTGCGTACTAAAATGTGATTTTCTATAGAACACCTTTATCCGTTCATTCTCCTTTCATATCACATATCTCTCTTTATTTAAGAGCTACGCTCTTGTCGGTGGAGCACTCGCCTTCATTACTCCATAGATAGGGCGTGTAGAATGGTGGTTGCCCCAATCGCCTTCTGTTCCGCAGCACATCGACCAATTTCTCAATCGGTGATGTTCTAGCTAGAGCCCTACCAGAATCCATTTCCTCGGCCTCTAACCAGTACTGATACCGCTGCTGCCGGGCATCAGGGATGCGCTTTTCGCATATCACATAGTTGATACGAATTGTTGTACTGACAGCGACTCTCCGAACGACAATTCCCGCTACGGCGAGTCTGTTTACGGCAAGTGTCTTGACTTCTCGTCTGTCATTTGCATGTACTTCTTTACGGATTATGTGATTGTAATAAAATTAAAGCTATATTCTTCAAACTACAATTTTTAACCTTACAAGTTTTTGCTTTTATACGGCACGTTCAAAATAATTTTAAAATATAGATATATAGTTATTTTAAGAAAAAAACTATATTGAATTTGGTATACTTTGGTATTTTAAACAATTTTGTTGAGTGATGTTCAAGTTTTTGATCGGATTTGCAGTGCACTTGGGTTATAAAAAATATCCAATACATTTTCAAATAAATATAAGAAAATATTTTTTTTTTTTATCATTTGATTGTGACATTGCAGTATTTTTTACAGAGACTACGTATGTAGGTACCTACGTCATGTGTATACCTTAACTTTATCTAATCTGAAGGAACTACGAACGAATGATCTTTATCTTAACGTCTTGCACTCAAAAAAGCTTAATTTGACTACTATTTTAATGTCAGTGTAAATTGAAGAGTTTTTAATCCAATGCCTTTGCAGATTACATGAGTGGGGCCAAAAAACTAGCTTTCACTAAAAATTGCATTCCTATTTTGGTTAGAAAAGATTTTTAGAAAAATTTCGTTACAAACTTCATGAGCAAAAAGTCATGTCTTATTTACTTGTTGATAAGTCACGTTCACTAAAATTATGAATTCCATTAAAATTCTAGCAAGCACTTTCAATATATCTCGACGCTTATTATTTACCAAGAATAGCCTAAAAACTTACTCAAACTTTGATTCAAATTGCTTGGGAAAATCTCTTTCACAAGTTTCGAATTTTGCTTAGGAATAAATAATTTGAAAGATTTTGGTTTCGAAATTTAAAATAGAGAAATAAACTTTTAAAAATGTAATTGAATATTATCTCAGTTTCAAATTAAGAATTCGAATAAGTTTGACAATAAATTCAACTTTTTTAACAAATGAAATTTACTTTTTTTGTGAGATACTTTTTTTAAAGGATTTTTTTTCTTTACAAGCAAAAGCTGAGAGGCAGAAAGACACAACTTACGCACGTAAGCCCCATATCGTCACCTTATAGTAAAAACTTGGAAAGCGTATTTTTGTAAAACTACACCATAATATTATGATTTTATTCAACAAAACCCGAAACTTCCGCTGAACGCTGATACACTAGTACCATTCCGGGTAAAAATTGAGACTACTTTTCACCTGAATTGAAAATAGTGTGTCTACTGGGAGGTTTTATTAACAAAAATCACGTTCAACTGTGTTTCAGCAAAAGTGCGCTTACGAGGTTTTTACTATGAAGCGATAATACCTATAGAGTTGGCAAAGCAACAAACCTCAATAACTTCTTCTTCTTGCTACATTGTAGCCTTTAAAATTAACTTAAAAATGCTTAATTTGCTAAACATTCATTATTATTATCTAACAATGAAATAGTACCAACAACAAAACAAAATACCTATATATTATAGTCGCACTTGTTCATAAAACTTAAATCAGTGACAAAATTATACACAAAAGTGTACTTTATTTAAATTAGCAGTAAAACTACCAATATTAAGAAGTATGTTCGCATTTAGAAGAAGTTTCTCTCAAGCGAGTGATTTCTTTAAGAAATCGGCGTCTTGGGAGCGTTGAAGGCGAAATCACATTAACCTTCGTAAACTGAATCATTTCACTATAGAGCTTCAGTTTCGTAACGATTCATTTGTTAAGTTAAAAGAAAAAGCTATTATTAGACTTATTTTGAATTGCCTTAAAAACTATTATTTTCGGATAGTTTTAATATCAAATACGTGAAAATTTAATGATTTGTCGATTATTATTTTTTACGATTTCACTCCTACTTATATTATAATATGAAACGATTTAAAAAGAAAACGCATAACTAAAGTACCTATTACCATGATAAGTATTTTATACGGCAAAATCAAAACTAAAGAGTTTTGTTTTTAAAAAATGCCGCATAGCGCATTTTAATTCTGGCATAAAGCAAACAGTATCGCCAGTCGGGGAGGCTATGCATAAAACGACACAATCACAGTAAATACAACACTGTATGCGTACAGGTACAGTTACCCTTTTTGGCAAGAACATGTCAGATTTTCAGAACATTTTCGCAATACATTTTCAGGTACCTGGCTAGTAAGTGACACTCTTGATATCTTTGTTTCATATATGTGTCTGCGCTGCTTCATTGAAAATTGCTATAAAAACACTCGCACCAAAATTAATTAAAATAATTTAGTTTCATATTGCGAAAACAATAAGCGACCCAACACACAATTTTGTAGGTAAAGTATCATCACAGGGATGGTCATTTCCTTTAGTAGTAAACTTATAGTATGTCAATACATTTCTGTATACTTTTAGATGTTTTTTTCAGTACCTATATGTTGTCTTTGAAAACTTGTTGCTCTGCCCACCGCATCAGGGATTACGGGCGCGAGTTTATATATTTAGTCGTTTTATTACACCACTACTAATTTATGTTATCAATTCTTTTATTATCTACCTAAGTATGTAAACATTTCCGTATTGGTTGCGTAGGCGTTTGGTTGTATCGGTTTGTTTCGCGTTTACTTCCATGCAGACGCTATTGATTTTGTCTGTGTTAGGGGGACAGCCTGATAATCATATTATGTTGTATTTTAATATATTGTGCAAGGGTTCTGCGCACTACACACCTACAAACAGTATAGCATTTCATTTTGACCTTGAATTTACAACCCCTCACGTTTTAGAATTCAATTTTTATCCCCCACCCTTTTATTGAACATGTCGAGTTTGTAGACCATTCATTATACGGTTTAAATGTATAATTTTGGTTGTTAACAATGTTTTTGTATGTTCAGCAGCTTGCTAGACTTTACAGCTTAACGAAGGTATTTAGTTACTAAGTAAATTGTTTAAGTTTGCCTCTCGTGTTATCCCTTTTATCTAATAAATATAGAACATAGAGAGGATTACGGGTATAAATGCAATAATTATTATACTGTTAGATATATTTTAATGTAAAGTTAGACTAATGTGTATACAGTTTGGTAAGTACCATGTCACATTAACATTTTTTACAAATTGAACTGTATTGCTGAGTAAATGGCAAATTTGTTAATGAGACAATGTTCCAAAGTGGGTACGTGATATTGTTCATGGGTGTACATATGGTCATGTTATCCATTCGAGTGTCTTGATGACTCACCAGTAGCGTGTGTTGTATTTAGGTAACAGCTGTATAAAAGATATTACATTAGTTTCGTTATACGGTAAGTTATTATTTATCTAAATGTAGATAACGTATTTATTATTAATTTGGTTGGGGTAATAAAGAATATTTGTGTTGTATTGTACGTACCTATTGGGCTCGTACTAAAGTGCGTATTTGCTTTTTTTCTTTTGAGTATAAGATATAATAAATGTCGCTCAAAGAATAGTTACTATTTCGTGCTATATAAATTATTTAGCTTCTTTTCCCCGCCTATAGACATAACAGAACACATAAGAAAAATCAAATGGCGTTGGACTGGACATATGATGCGAGAAAAAATTGAGAAATGGACAAAAGACGTAACCGAGTGGTACCCCAGATACGGAACAAGAAAGAGAGGAAGACCAATTAAGAGATGGGAAGAAGAGATAAAAAATACAGCAGGAAATATGTGGAGAAGGCTGGCGAGAGACAGGGATAAGTGGAAAGAGCTGGAGGAGGCCTTTGTCAAAAGACAAATGGACGAAGAGCATAATTAAACACATCTTTATTTCTTTTTTAATATTATGTGTAAGCTAAAAAAAAAAAGGAATTGTTACAATAGGTCCATAATAAAGGCTATATCTATCTATCTATCTATCCCCGCCTATACAGGTTGTGAGAAGCTGCAGTAGTTTTAGGCAGATGAGACGTTCGTTATGTATAAATTGACGATTCAAAGTGTAACTATGTTACCTACTTAATAAAGATATTTTCGAATTTGAATTTGAGCAATGTGCTATAAACACACACACATGTTTTATTTTACAGTAAACTTTACAATTTTGATTCATAACATATGAACAGCGTGTTGGTGCTTTCGCATTAGAACCACAAATTCGCGTAACCTGTCTACACCACATCCACCCACTTGTCAAATTATTGAATTAACGGCTCGCGGCTTTGAGCGCAAAATTAAACGCAAAACGCCTACAAATCAAGGCGGATGCAGTGCTTTTCATTAAATATTAACAAAGTTTCTTATTAACATGTGTTTGTGACTCACACGCAATGATTTTACTACATTACGAGCGGATTTGGTTGAGCCAAGACGTTAGCGGAGGACGATAAGCGTTTGCCATGTAAAAGGTAAAGTCCAAATGTAACTTACAAAGAAAAAAAAAAGAAAAAAATCTGACTCTGAGATATGAACTCGCAGCTCTTGACAGGTCGTATTGTAACTCTTATTAGGTACAAGGGGTAGAGCCACTGGTTGATTTTTTTTGACGTGACTTCTGGTATATTTGCCGCAAATCGCATTAACTACTTGGCCAGATGCACTAGTAGTCTTAACACAACTTGCAGCTACTCATGATTTTGAACCGTCGTATATACCCTTTAAAATTAGTAAATATCAGTCATCATTTCTCTAGCATTATCACGTTTTTCACAGGGTCCGCTTACCAAACCTGAAAATTTGACAGGTCCGGTTTTTACAGAAGCGACTGCCAGTCTGACCTTCCAACCCGGGAAGGGAAACCAGCCCAATACAGGTTAGGTCACATACCTCCGAAAATGCATTTCTCGAGAATGTGGGTTTCCTCACGATGTTTTCCTTCACCGCTGAGCACGTGATAATCATTTATGATCCAAACTGAATTCGAAAATAAATTTGACAAGCACTGGTTTAGGTCTGTGCAAAGTGAAAGGCAAGCGTTCCACCAACTGGTCTACTACGGCTCAAAATTAGTAAATATAAGTAATGTGTTAGAATAGTTAGCTCCTATGCTGGGCTGGGAGCGAAGAAAGCAAAGAACATGTTCAGCTGCTTGTCTTTTCGGGCAGGTCCTAAATTGACAAGGAGGGATATTATCAATTCTAAGAAGATGAACAATTGATATGGGCGATAGGCTGATCCCTTGTCAAAGAACTTTACAAATAAGTGTTCTAGTATTCAAACTATATTAACTACTATCTTTTTATTCTAGTTTTTATGATATTGTATTTAAAGAAGTACCGATATCGTATTGAACTGTACTGTAAATGAGACTCGAGCTCTTCTCGTTCTACAATCTTGATACTTGAAGAAATCTCTCCGAGCCCGACGTTATCCCCTCGCGACGGAGTATGCTCCACCTAATTACTAATCGTGATTACACATGCTTCCTTCAGACGTGTTTGCTTAGACTATAATTAAGGCAAGTTAATCTAAAACGTTTCCCGTCTCATACAAAATGTATGCCTCGCTTGGGACTGCGAAAAGACTGCTGAGTGGCTCAGAGACGTAAGGTACATTAGTATTAAGTATTATGTTTTATAAATTATAAAGAACTCAAGCGAAGTCTCAAGGTCCTTGTTACCTCGATCCCCAAAGACAATGATAATGATGGCTTAATGACGATAACCCAGACGATAAAACCTCCAAATAAAAATTTGGAGCTGAGTCTAAATAATAAAAACTCGTCTGTCCACTATATGCCAACAACGCATCCTTTCTTATTTCGGCCACACGAAACGCAAAGCTGATGACAGTTTAGAAAAACTGTGGTTGGAAACACTGAAGGCAAATGATCACGTGGTCGTTCACCAACTAGATGGGCCGGTCAAGTGAAAGACTCGTTGTCATCTAAGCTTTACACAGTCGTAAAGGAAGCGCTGGACAGAAACCGGAGGAGGCAGACCACGATCCTCAGATAAGAGGAACCTACCCAAGAGAGAGAGAATGACGATAAATAGATCGAAAGAATATCGCATGGACAGGACGAGGACCCGGTGGGGTCTCAACTTGACAAGACTCACTCGTCCTGGCTTGACAAGGGCTACGGGATCAAGACCCGTCCGAGTCAGACTTTTTTTCAATTTAAATTTTCTCTTTGTAAGTTTCCCAAAGCACGGATAAGTGCTATAAAAACAAAAGTCATTTAATGATTATGATGTTTTATATTTTCCTCTTATTATTTTCAGTTATCTATAGGACCTATTTCCACATGTAATATCTAAGCCAACACGTTTTACCTTACTGTATCCCCAAAGACACGCTGTGCCATACACAATCTTCATCGTTCATTCACAAAGCCGAGGCCGTTACCAACATTAAAAAAATAATACTTCTTAAGCAACATAATATTAAGTTATTTTGCAATATAACACGTCTACACTTCGCCTTTGAGCAGCTAACTTTAATCTTAGTTAGGACACAAGCACCTAATCTTTCATGTAAACTAGATCCATGGAGACTAATAAATAATCGGCTGGGATTATGGGGTGTCTTTAGACGTAATTAAGGTGCGTTTAGACTCAAGCGACATGTGAAAACGTTGGAGTGAAATTAAATTAGCGTAAATCACATCAGCGAAGGATTTACGGGGTAAACTATAAGCAGTGAACGTGAAATCCAATCAGTGTTGGGTTACTGTATGACTGTAAGCAAGTAGAGTCAGCGAGTATTTATTAAGTAAAGAAATACAATTTAGTCAATAAATAAAGGAAATAACTGGCTGAGCATCATAATTATTCAGGGTGTTAGTGACATCGTAACGAGAACTTTGAGGGATAATATCAAGTGAAATTTTCCGTCGCAAAGGTATGGAACTGAAAATAATTAAAGTAGACACTATAATTTTCATTAATATCCCGACAGGAATTCCACTTGTTATCGACTCAGAATCATGGTCTGAATCATTCTCCTCAGTATTCGTTACGGTGTCACTAACACCTATACCTACTTGTATAGATACCTGTACCTACTTGTAAGGGGTGTAAGTGACAACGTAACGAATACTGAGCAGGATGATTCAGCTTATTATTCTGAGTTAATATCAAGTGAAATTATCCATAGCAACCCGGGTGAGAGCCTTTTCCGGGTGAGAGCCTTCAGCGCTCCCCATTTGTCCGGCCAAGTAGTTAATGCCATCTGCGGCAAATCTACAATAAGTCACAAAAAAAATATCCATAGCAACAGGATAGACTTGAAAATAATTTAAAAAAAACTAAAATTAAACATGAATTTTAGTTCTGTGCAATAAAGTATATTTGATCTGATTTTGATTTGATATGATTTGAATTTTGTGACGGAAAATTCCATTTGATATTAACTCGGAATCATGATCTGAATCATCCCACAAAGTTTTTGTTACGATGTCACTAATACCCTGTATAAAATACATTGTATTGTATCACTTAAAATCTATTTGTTTCTTGAACAAAGACTGCTCATCGCTCTATCGTTGACACTGTGGCAGTCACCTAATCCCGCGGTTTTACTCGCTAACGGTGTAACGTGTCACTGCTTATGATAGTTTACTCTAAAATGTAATATCTTATTTCATTAGCACACCTGTATATACGTGTGCAATGAAAATGTTATACTTACGTTCAGGTATATTCAGTGTAAATGCATTATAAAATATTCCCACCTGAAAAATATAAATGTATATTTTTTTTTTATTTCCAATAAGTTAGTTACCCCTTAAAATATTTGATATCACTCTTCTTACGAGCAGAGAGATAAGTGCGAAGCTTGTGTCATGTACTTACATTTTGAATCGACAATTGTTTGTATTTTTTTTTCGAACTTATCATGCACCTATAACACAACCTCACAACCTGTATACCTGAGGAAAAGTAGCTGCAAGAAAGATCTCGGCACAGGGCCCTACAAGTTCTTAAAAAAAAAACACTTTTGAGCTCTCAGTTTTCCTTGCTCTGAGCGATCTCTTTTCTTTCCATCTTGTCCTAGAAAACTTTGCCTAAGTATACCTATTTAAGAATCAAGGTGCATTAAACATAACAGAACCCGTAAGACACAGCACAACATAAAACAATAGATACACGAACTTAATTCCCAATACAAAGGCAAAAGCATCTATATTTGCTTGGAATAAATGTCAAGGGCCTTGAAAGCCACAATATGATAACTTGAAGGAAAATATATTTCAACACAGAATATTGAAAATGGAGTTGCAAACAAAAAAGGAATGGCTGGTAATGGAAAAGTAATACCCGAGCATTCTATGAACCCCGATATCTCTGTTCAGCAAACGTTCATAATAACGTCTAGCATGTTTCAATTTTATTTATTTTGTGTTGACTTATTGTAGATTGTCTTATACGGCTTGCTACAACGATAAAATGAGAAGATCTTAAAGCCTCTTAGTATCCACTGCGTTTGATATAACACATTTCACATTTATGAGTTATAGGATTGTATTGATATACGAGAAATATTAACTGTCAATAATGTAATTGTTCTGTATTTAAAATAATCCTCTTTAAATGTGACGTAGTATTTTTTGAATTATTCTTGATAACATTATGAAATCATGTCGTTGTTATGTTATAATTAAAAAGATATATTTCTGCCTAAAATTTACTAAGTGGTATTGCAATTTTATTTCTTTTAATGTAACTACGTACCTAGCTCATTTTATTTTCGACATTCATGTTATTTAAATTGAACGATTCATTTTACGACAAAGAGATATTCGATAAGGTAAATTTTACAATAGCTCTTTCATTTTATTCAGAATATTTTATTATCTACAGTCTAGTGGTCTTGACTCTTAAGTGTACATTGTTGTTTGTATTTGGAAGAAGGTAAAAAATTACTATGTTCTTCACAAAATTAATGAAACTTGCTTGGACATCAATTATATTTCTTGTTAAATTATTTATAACACGTATTGCTAACTCGGGTTACCTTAGGTTGGCAACACATCCATGTGCTTACGACGCGACGCCGCAACAATATCAACGTTTTTAACCGTATCTTTTTATACATTTGCCTCGGCATTCATTAGTCAGCTGCAATGTTACTACATGCGTCGTTAACTTAATTCCATGCTTCTCTTCAACAATCTTGAAGTAAAATCATCTAAAAACCTATAAAACAATCATAACCACCTAATTGAAAATAAACTTCATCAAAATAACTAAATCCATATTTGAAAAGTTTGGCAAAGACGCAAAGACTCGCAATGCCCTCATTTCCGGGTGCGGATTACATGAAGTCGCTATCTTGCACTGATATAAATCTTTTAACACTCATTCTCGGATTTGTGCGGATCTCGTCGGATCTCGCCGGATCTCGTACAAGTGCAATTAGACGGCGATGGTCCACGTAATCTTCCGAGAACTTGCTTTAAATACGCAAATGGATGTTCGCGCTTTGGAAAATGTTTACGACTTTTGTATTTAAATTTTAAAGAAACATTTCAGCCTGGCTTAAGTATCCGTTTGGAATATTTATGTCTCTTGCATCTTTGAGTGAAATAAATGATGATGACAATAAAGCTGGATTTTTAAAAAAGCTAAATAAGTATTAAGTTACCAGTTAGTACCTAATAACTTAAAGTGATGACTAAAGTTTCCTGTATAACACCTCTCTCCTTATTATTCCCATCTCTTTATTTTTTTAAACAACGGTGACACTTTTTTTTTAAATAGAATACTTATTCTTTACACAAGTACACGCCAGAGGTTTTCTGTATTGTTTTTAGTAGTTATTTTTAATAGCAATTATAAGCGATAGACTTATCATTTCTTGTTTCAAATTGTCACTACTTAATTTCACAACGTTTTTCACTATTTTCTATACTATCTTACTTGAAACCTATTTAATTTCAAAATTTACGCAAAGGTGAACCAAGTTCATTACTCAAAATTAATAATCCGCTAAATTAATTAAAATTCTAACTTCTTGTAATCACTTTCGGTTTCAGAGATAGGTAGCTAGAATATAATACAGGCTGATGAAATATTATCTAAAACGATGCTCTATACAAACTAACGATTTAATTTTGAATTTATAATCTCATTTAATACTGTGTAAACTTGATTTATGTCCGTTAGATACTACGTATATTTCAGTTCCAATAAAGTAGTGAACTTAAACGAAAATTCTGGATTTAACAAGGCCTATCTTGTTGGCGACATGTAATTTATGATGTGAGTTCAGAAGGCTTTCAGTTACTTAACTTAATTTTAGTGCCTTAGATGATTCCAGCATTTTAATATGGATTTCATTCATAGTATTTTTTTTTTACTTTTTATTGTAAAATTGTTCTCAATAATAATTTAATAACATAATTCAGAATTGACAGTGAAACTAAATTACATTTCGTCCTTACAAAATATTTTTATAACAATCATATTTTATTGCTAAATCAGAAAACAATGTAACAAATTAAATCAAATACGACTTTTTCACCTGAAAATTAATAAACTGATTCCATTTACATTTTGGAACACTCTGTATCACCATCTTAGAAGTGGGGTTAACTAGGAGCAAAATCGCATCGTCACCGCTTCTCACCCTAAATTCCCGAATAAATCGTCCCATAATTCACAATCACGGTACCACATTTTAAACTACGACAGAATTTAATAATGTAGACACGCATCGATTGTCTAACGACTTCCTTAATCTAATTGTGTACATCAACGTGATATATTAAAGGGTTGAACAATTTACTCGCTGATTTAGTGGTTTTGTTTTAATTTTGAATTATTATTGTTTGTTTATATTAATTTATAAATGCCGACCCTAAGATAGTACAATAACATCAATTTGCCGTAAGTTTTATTTCATTTAATTTTGTTTATTTTAGAATCGTTACTTACAATCTTTTATTTCTTTGATCTTCTTTATCTTTAATGTTACTTGCTACTGCCATTGTCATTTCAATAATAATATACTTTACTATTTGTCATCTACTATCTTGTATCAGGGTTCTCATATTTTTTTCTTCGCTACAGATGAATTAAAAAAGCATGTTTAATTTTTCTACCATTTGGTTTCACCTCATAATGAGCTTCCTTATTATTCTTAGAACATCTGAGTTAAACAATCAAAATCGGTTATCCACACAATCCCCTCTTCCTTGCACGGACATTCACCCAGAAGTAGCATTACACAAATTAAAGTTTGCACAAAAATCATGGCACGCTCTAATTGTCCCCAAAAGCAGGTTCGTGTCCCCTAAGAAAATATTGACTTTTCTTACATCTTGCTGTTGTTCAAAGCAGATTAATGTTTGCCCCAGCTATTTGCACGGCGCTTCATAAAAATGCTCCCAGATAAACAGTGGTTTAATAACATTTCGTTTTTTGTGACGTTATCGCGTGTTATCCCTTTTGTGGTTTGCGTTCGGTTATTTATTGTTTCGGTTTTTTAGGACAGACGTTGGGTTAACACATTTATTGGTTTAGGTATGTTAGATTAATACATGTATTATTTGTTGTTTATCGTCTGTTCACCGTTTCTCCTTGTCGTCTTTAGTAATTAGTGGATGTCCAATTTGAAATTAGAGACATTTATCTAAACTATTTCTCCTTTTAATTAAAGAAGTAAGTTCTGCTTCTTGTTTTACTTAACAGTCTGTGTACCAAGCTTTTAAACCTGTAATAAGTATCAAAGAATTAACTCTGTTATGTACGCGTAAGATACGGATATCTATGCACCAACTTCCTACAGAGTTTCCTTCAAAACCCTATGCAGCAAAATCTCCTTGGCTTGCACTTTTTAAAACTTTTGACAAACACACTCGAGCAAGGAAATGAAATTCCAGCTACCAGGATGTCATGAGTTTTGAAGTGTACGCTGAGGCGGATGACGCAAACATATATTCGTCTTTTGTGATGTAAGCAAGTAGTTTTTCCGTTTTTTTTTTTTTATTTCACTAAACTGTGCACGTAATCTGATATATGAATGATGAGTCTACCTAAGTATATTTAATTTCACTCATCATCATCATCATCACATATTCACACATATTTAATTTCACTAAGAAACTTCAGTTAGGTTTAAAATACATATAGAAAAAGTTATTAAAACCTTACCTTAAACCTAGAAACTGATTTTTAAATTCCACATTTATACTAATAAGATCGAATTTTCTTTTTTTTCTATTATGACCTGTTGCCTCTACGTTCCTCTCCATCAAATTATTTAATTTGTTATTTGAGAATCTTTATCGGCTTACCAACTATCTGCAACCTTACTTTAAATCTATTTCCGAACGAAATCTTCTGAAACTTTAATCCAACAAGTCCAAGGAAATGAAACTCAGCTACCAGGACGTCATGAGATTTGAAGTGTTCAGCAAGGCGGACGGAGCAAACATACTCGCCTTTTGTGACGGTAGAACGTAATCTCCCGTCTAGGGATTTTAATTACTTATTGGAAGTTGTGGCCGCCGGCTGTATGGGATCGTCTCAGCGCTTTATTGCAAGATTTTGAGACTTGACGTCGTGGCTTACTATTTGTTCTCGAAGTTCTGTATTGTTATTTTGTTTTGTTACAAATATTGCACTTTATAATAGAATATTCTAGGGGTGTGCCGGTGCGATGGTTTGTTCAATGTTTTTAAATTTGTAATTAAACGTCTAAGATGTATGTATGTATGTGATAATCAGTTTATTATTAATGATTCTGTGTGGATCTTTATCTAGAGGGTGGGATTGGTCAAGCATCACCTCCTCTTGATTCACACTAGTTAACGGCTTAGCCGGCTAAACTTTCTTGACTACAATGACTCACCGGACCGTTCCTTGCGAATCTTCCGGTGCCTTTTCCTATCATAATTTAAACAACGCTTAGGTTAAAATTAGTCAAAACTAAGTGTCTTGTAGGTGTTAATAATAGTGTTACTATAAATTCTACATTTCATGTAAAATACATATTCTGTGTCACCAGATTTTAATTTAATTCTGCTGACGCGCCATCTTTCTTCATACTTCGAGTTTTCCTGCCAACAAATATTAAGAGCGATATTAAATCGAGAACAATGAGTAGCTATCATAATAGTTCCTATGTCAACATAATACAGGATGCGATCACGTCTGCGCACGTCAACTTGTATGTATCTTGTGATGTGCTCTCAAGTATGAACGGACTTAGGAATGTTGACATCATTCGTCTGCGCATACTACGACTAGAATTAATTGAATTTACGTCTCACATGCATTAGACTACTAATGAATTTGGTTCCGTAATTCTCTTGAATTTAACTGTTGTAATAGACTGTTCTTGTTTATTTTCGTTCGATTTCTAATAGGTGCTTTAATCATAACAGTAAAGATTTTTTACTCTCATTATTGATTGAAAAGTCAGTTTACACCTCTTGGTGTAAACATAATTTAGGACGTAGGTATCGACTGACAAGGAAATATTAATATGTCTGACTTTTAGGACGACATTTTTGATATGGAAGACATATCAACGTTTAAATAAAGAACTTGGAAGAAACAATTACGTTATTGAATAATGTATTTAAGAAAATAAAGATACAGAATAATATTAAAATCTTGCTAACGTAGACTTCAATTTCGCTTCAATTTACCTTTAGACTGAAATCTTCAGGTATTGTACGAATACAAAAGTCAATTTTATATATTTTACCAAAGACAGTCTTGAAGGTATTAAAAATTCAATCGAAACGCACAAATGGCATTGTTCAGAATGTAATTTGAATTTCAGACGCCAAATGAAGACTGAAGAAAGTAAATTGTTGTACTTCAAGCTTATATGTAAATAAGTACAAGTCCACTCTTTGATTATAATTATAGGTAGTAGAGCCTGCAGTGGAGCAGCAAGGTGGACTATGCCTTCCCCCTCCGGTTGATTGAGGGGAGGTCTGTACCCAGCATTGGGACGTCTATGGACTATTCATATTTATGTTATGTTCAGTAGGTAAAAACATCACGCCTTATCGAAATAGACTAATTATATTATATAGGATGAGCTGGTAGTATGGTTTCGAACTTCGATAACATAACATAATCTCACAACTATATTCCAATTGGGGTAGTCAAAGTTACCTACATCTATCGCAAGATGAACTAAGTACCTACATCTCACCGAGCTTTCTGTTAGACTAGTGTGATAGGTACGTCGTATGTGGTATTTTACCCTTTAACCTTCACTTTCAAAATCAAAACAACCCTTTTATGATTACAATTTTGAAGAGCTAGTAAACAACACGCTTCATAAATTTAAAGACTAAACAGAAAGCCAGCGTGAGCAAATCCGCGGGCGGTCGCTCATACATGTATGTATGTGTTGGTGCCAATGACTTCTTTCAATAGACGCTAGCAAATATTAGCATTGGGTGCTTTGATCTTAAGGCGACGTTCATTTCTACGTGTGTTGTTAATTAAGTTCAAACATGGTGCTAATCGAAAGGAGCTGTATTCAGTATGCACCTTCTATTTACTGTGACGTCTATTTAATTTAGAAATATCTAGTTATTTCGGAGAAAGCCAGTACAAAGTAATGTTTTGTATAAGATTACAGACTTAGGCAAATTGCCTTAAAACTGTTGCTGTGTTAGAGTCCTTATCGCTCAGTAAATAAATCTTTAATAAGTGTTACCAGTGAACACCTAGTGATCCGTGTGTGAAACAACTGCGCACATTTTGTAAGATCAGTGAATCACTCAAAAATGTGCTGATTATTAATAATGATGTATCGTGGGACAATCGATCTCCTCATCGGTGTCTTTTGACGTTCAATCGCTGTAGCGACAGCACGTTAGTTAAGATATTAGTGAAGTCAAACCTAATTGTAACTTTTATATTAGGTATAATTAAATTGTAAAGGACAAAAATTGCCTTTTAAAAATGTCCTCCCGACGGCACGTACATAAAAAATTAAGCAAAATTAAAAATTTTGAAAAAACCCACGACGGTAAAAATCTCATCGAAAAAGAATAAAATAACTCAAAACCCCCGACTTAACCCAATTATTATGTAACGAAATATTATATTAGACTTAAAAATACTTTCTAAAAAGAGTTGATATCTCGAGACATCGGTAATAGATATACTTAAGTACCTAAACAATGAATATGGATGTTTACAGTTTTTTCCTAACGTGTCTGTTTCTCGAAGATATACTTAAATGTAGCGATAATAATTTTACCATAATACATAACCGAGGAATATCCGTCGGGGGCTGCCATTAACCCAGCTAAAGTTTTTCTAGTGACGTGAATACAATTATTGAAGAATTGTAGATGTTTAACGACGACATAAAATACACTTATGAGTATGATTAATTTTTTGTTGAAATTTCATATAGAAAAGGCAGCCCCCGACGGATATTCCTCGGTTATGTATTATGGTAAAATTATTATCGCTACATTTAAGTATATCTTCGACAAACAGACACGTTAGGAAAAAACTATAAACATCCATATTCATTGTTTAGGTACTTAAGTATATCTATTACCGATGTCTCGAGATATCAACTCTTTTTAGAAAGTATTTTTAAGTCTAATATAATATTTCGTTACATAATAATTGGGTTAAGTCGGGGGTTTTGAGTTATTTTATTCTTTTTCGATGAGATTTTTACCGTCGTGGGTTTTTTCAAAATTTTTAATTTTGCTTAATTTTATTTCAGACTTTTTAGAGAGCATATACGAATCATAATCTATATAATGTGTAGGTAAGATCTCGCAAAACAATAAGTGTGATTCATCCTACCACATAATATTAAGTCCCTTATTATATATTATACAGTTGCTTTCTGTTTAAAGTTACCTCTATAACACTCATCTGAGAACATGCACCAATCACCCACGAACTCATTGCTGAAATCCGCATTGAAATCAGACAATACGTTTTAATTTTAATAATATTGCAATATAAACGTTTCACACTAATATAGCAGCGCCTCCTAGTGAGTTAATATCATAAGACTTATTTTAGACCATGCACCATTCAACTACGAACCCATTGCTGAAAACCGCATTGAAATCGGACAATTCGTTTTAATATTATTGCAATACTATTTTTCACTAATATTGTAGCACCCTCTAGTGAGTTAAAGACGTAATTTTTATTATTTGGGAACATGCAATAAGCTACCACGTACACATTGCCGAAAACAGAATTGTAATCGGACATTTCGTTTTGATTATATTGCAACATTGTTTTGCACTAATATTGTGGCGCCCCTAGTGAGTTACAGCCATGACACCTGTCTAAGAACATGAATTCATCAAACACAAACCCGCTATTGAAAACCGCCTCAAAATCGGATCATTAGTTTAAAAGATAGGTGGTAACATTACTTTGCACAAACGCACACACAAACATCTCTCACCCTAAACGCATATAAATGCTCCGTTCCGTCGTGGGTAATAAATGTAATTAAAATTATACTAACCGTAATTAACAACACTTTGCTTTACTTAATACATAACATACATAAACTGCCTATATACGTCCCACTGCTGGGCACAGGCCTCCCCTCAATCAACCGGAGGGGGTATGGAGCATACTCCATCACGCTGCTCCACTGCGGGTTGGTGGAGGTGTTTTTACGGCTAATAGCCGGGACCAACGGCTTAACGTGCCCTCCGAAGCACAGAATCATCTTACTTTTTCGGACAATCAGGTGATTCAAGCCTGAAAAGTCCTTACCAAACAAAGGACAGTCTCACAAAGTGATTTCGACAATGTCCCCATCGGGAATCGAACCCGGAACACCAGATCGTGAGCCTAACGCTCTAACCACTACACCACGGAGGCTGTTTACTTAATACTACCTGATTATTGAGTGATGGGTTCAACTTTATGAATTAAATGAGGATTAATTGGATGAATTTGATTCACTTGACCACACAATCCACGTGCCACTTATAGTCGATCTTGATTTTTCTTTAATCTTCGCCAATCACTTCGTATTAATTTATCTACAATTTATTGATTGTGATCTGGGATCTTCTCTGAAATCTGGCTCGAAGGACCATGAATATGCCATCAGGCAAAAAGGCATATCAATGCCTTTTTACTGATTTTTAAGGGATTTAGGTAGCAATGAAACAGCACCGTGTTCGACGTAATTACGTGTAATCAATGGAACCGAAAAAAAAAAACGCCTGTCAAAAACAATTAACTAATAAAAACTATTGCAAATAAATTGCTATTATAAATTGAAGAGGCGTTTCGAATAATATTTATTCTAAACACTAATATTGTGGCGCCCCCTAGTGAGTTACAGACATGACACTTGTCTAATAACATGAACTCATCAAACACAAACCCGTTATTGAAAACCGCATCAAAATCGAATTATTAGTTTAGAAGATAATTAATAACATTTCTTTGCACAAACGCACACACAAACATCTCTCACCCTAAACGCATATACCTGCTCCGTTCCGTCGTGGGTAATTAAGTGACATCAAATAACAGGCAAACAACCCAAATCAGCTGCGCATACATAGATATGGTCGCGACAATTAATACTTCAGCACCTCGATACCGACCCCGCCGGCGTGGTCTTGAGCGTTGAGGTCCGGAGCGCTGAATGAGGAATATTGTCGACAATATTCCTCATTCAGCGCTTATCGCTATCGATCCAGTAGGGTCGATTCAATCTTTCAAATCCTCTCAGACGACGCCCTGAGCCAAAATTCGCGCCTAACTGGGCACCCACAGGCCTGTTGTCTTAAATTTTTGGGTGAGAGCCCTTAGCGCTCCCCATTTGTCCGGCCATGTAGTTAATGCCATTTGCGCCAAATCTATATTAGATTATATTATAATACACTTTCAACTCTTAACATTTTGTCGAATAAAAAAGAACCTAAATGGCGTTTAGTTTTTCTTCGTAAAGTACTTACTACAAAGAAAGTATTCGATCTATTGCGGATTAAAAGACAAAGACATCGGCGTCTTCGGGGAGATTAAAAAAGAGAATTCTAAGTTTCTTTTGGGAAAGCCAGCCAAGTAAATAACTGAAGTCTCTGAGTATTGACAGCTCGCTTTTTGTTTGTTTGTTATTCTTTTTATGAAAACATTCGAATACACAAAACGTTTACAAAGATACGTATATAAAGTGCAATTAAAATATAAGCTTTGAAAAATCATACAACGCGTTTCTTGCCGTGGAAACTTGTAACTTATCTTAGACACACACTTAAAAGCCCACGTCTATATAACCGATTTGCGAAGACAGAGGTATACCTATTAATCGCATAATAAGCTAAGTACCCATGACTCACCTTATAGAAGGCGATACGGCCATCACGTCGGTGTTGTGGCTCGGTGTAACGTGCGTGCGTACTTTATTCGTCTTGCGATGGATGTACCTCTGTTTAAAAGAAAGAAAGAAACATTTATTACTTCCGGACACCACAGACACAGACAGGTACATTACATTCAACACAGGAATTCATTCGGGCACACTTCACTTTCCTTCCACTGTCTCATCAGTCATTACTGACTGTAATTGGAATACCATTGTATTTTAGTCTATAAATTATGTAATACAAACTGGATTAAAAAAAAGAAAAGAAAGGAAAACATGAAACAGTAGGACTAGGGCCCTGTGCTGGGAGGTTTTCTGGCCACGTCTTTCCCTCAGCGTTACAGATTCCGATGTGGTAGTAGTTTTACAGCTAGTTACATAATATGTAATTTAATTTTTTGACGTTCAAAAAGCGCTAACTTTGTAAGCCAATTTTGAAAAATAAATATTTTTAATTTTTTTTGGCAGGATTTCATTTTTTCATATTTTCTCATTTTTCTTTTTTTTCATTTTTCTTTTTTTTTCATTTTTCTTTTTTTTTCATTTTTACCCCAATTGCCAAATTGGGATATAGTCGCGAGCTTATGTTATGGTGTTTATGTTATTACAACTAAGTTTTCAAAGACTTACGACATACAGCTTTACAGTCGACAATAGAGATTACAAATATAACAAAAACTAGGTCACGCCACGCTAAGTATACATATATAAACTCTATTTTATTATGCCTATTTTCCACCGGGGTAGGCAGAGATTATGGAATTCCATTTGCTTCGATCCCGACACACTTCTCTTGCTTCCTCCAGATTCACCATTCGTTTCATACACGCACACCGGTTCGGTTCCTACATTGCTAGCATATTTTCATACTTTCACGTATAACTACCAAACACACAAAGCATGTGCCAAGGATTACGTCTCCGTCGAGTTAACCTCCACCTTCGTACATTTCTCTCAGACCGTAAGCCCGACTGAGATTTTCGGCAATTATCCTAATCGGATTAACAACCCCATGACGTCACTAGGCAACAAACCACTGAACTAATTTTCCTCTAATTGCCTTGTGTCTGATAAAGACGTACTACACACTTACCCTACTATATACGTACATAGGTACATAAACAATATGTGTGTAATCCCTGCTAACAATATATCCTAAAACAGCTTGTACATTTTGATAATGTGTACCATGTCCCAAACGACATAGTTGTCAAGTGCTTACAATTATGATAAAAAATCTGCTAAAATAAAAAGTAACTAAAGGGACAGCTGCAGCTGTACAAGTGTACTATAGGTATCTTCTGCCGAAGTTTGTCTGGAAGAGATCGCTCTTAACGACAAGGCCGCCTTTGCCCACCTTAGAATAAGTTTATCCTGTAAATGTCTTGTATATTTGTGTGCAATAATTTTATTATTATTATTATGTTTGTCATTATTATTATTAAAGGGGAGTAACACCGTATTTACTTCAATACAGGTAAATAAAAGAAAAAAAATATAGTTACAACCTTTCATCATAATATACTTGGACAGCATTCAGCTAGGTGACCGTCCGATCCACCCTACGTCGTCACTTGCCATCAGGTGACATTGTGGTTACGCGAGCCACTACTACTACTACTACAAAAAAAACTACTACTACTACTACAAAACAAAAAACTATACTATTAAAAAAAACTGAAAAAACAGTACTATATAATTGTATTTCTATTAAAATTGTTTTTTTTTTTTGCTTCTAAGTGATATTAATATTTACACGATGAACTAGATTATACTGGTTTAACACCATACCTACTGTCACCATATTGTCTATTAAAATTGTAATATTTAAAAAAGGGCACGCTTTTTTATTACATTTTTAGATGATACACTTCAGGAACCTCATTACTTTGAATATACTTAGATAAATATGACCCAACCGATTCCTTACGTTTTATAAGATTATCGAATGACAAACTACATTAGAACAACTACAATTTTATGACTTTTACTTAGCAAAATAAACCTTTTAATATTGAAGGGTTCAACAACCTACATTTAGGGGTACAACAAATCTATTGTAGTCACCACATAGAAATATCTCAGATATTCCAATAAGAATTCCGCTCTTCACACATGCCTATTGTAGAATCGGAGAGGAGAAGCGAGGAGCGGAGAGGAGTTAAGAGGAGCTTATTGTTCATTGTTTTCGGATTTACAGGGCAATAGACTTTGCAGGCACCGATGTCACCGTTTATCGGGACCATCTATTCCCAATATATTCGGGAATAATCGGGAATCATCGGGATTATCCCCTTATTGCGCGCAGCTTAATTTTAGAACGTATTCGTTCGTAAATTAGCCTCTTTTGGTTTGATTATAAATGGATTTAAATTAAATTTTAAACAGTCTTTCACATTACTTTTGAATGAAAATTTTGAATTTAAGTATGTCTTATGCTTGAAATTGAATATAATTTTATTCGGAATGAAGAATAGTTGAATACATTGAAGAATAGTTGAAGAATAGTTGAACCATTGAATACATTCTCTGGACATCCAATTGGGTAGTTTCCTAGGTCAAAGATAAATTATGAAATTCTGGTTACTAAATAAAGACAGATCTAAAGGTGACAAAAAACGTTTTCTTTTGTTTTATTTAAAGTATTTATGAATTTTATACAAGAAAAATGAAATTAATAAGTGCGACATTTTGGCACGTTTTCCTATGACGACACAGGTTGCTGTTTCATACTAATTCCATAGTTATTTCGTGTTTTGACGTTTAGTAAAAAGTAACTGATTTGACTAGTTGGAAGCTAGCGTATTATGTGCAGTGAAAAATGACATTTTACAAGGTACGGTCACGAGCATTAATATGTATGTACACTTCGGTACCATGTCACATTAACTTTTTTGAAAAATTGAACTGTAAGTCTCACTAAATGTCAAATATGTTAATGCGACGGAGTCCGAAAGTGGATACATTATATTGCTCATGACTGTACTTGATCCCTTTGCAAAAAGAAAGGTGGGAAGGCCGTTGTTGCGATTTAAAGACTGCACAAAGCGTGACATGCTTGCTTTTAAGATCAGCCCCGATAAATGGGAGGACCTGGCCAGTGACCGGAATAAGTGGAGGACGTCTTTGGCCGATGGGTGCAAAGCACACGATAAAACCTGGTTCCAGATTCTGGCCGACAAGCGCGAGAGGCGACACAGAAATGAAAGGGCTGATTTACCACCTGTGCCGTCTAATAACCTTCAACTACAATGCCAGTCGTGCGGCCGCTACTGTCGCTCTCGCATCGGACTTTACAGGCATTTTAAAAGCTGCCACAGAAACGCTGTTTGAATCATCTGATAAAGATGTAAAGGCCTGTGATGGTACTTGATCCGTCAAACGGCACTGGTAACGTTACAATCGATATCGATCTTCTTAAATTGACTTTCAGCATATTGCTTACAGAAAATAATACAACAAAACAACCTCATAAAAAGCTAAAGAAAGATGAAAACCTTCAGATAGAAAGCAGTTGTGTATATATTAATTTACTCTTCCCGGTTTGATAAAATTCCATTTACACAAGTCACTCGAGCGAAATCCACAATCCCTCTCTTGTAGGACCGTTATATGCGACTGAAAAACGTCGAATGCAACAGATAGCAAACATAATACCAACATAATACCTATTGACAAAATGACAACACCAGCTTTAACTCAGCAACCAGTTTTAGTTTCAGCTTTTTGGTGACGATACGGGAAGTATAATTATTTCTTATTTTGATAGTATCTGTGTTCCAGTGGTTGAGCGTTGGTCTCACGATCCGGAGGCCCCGGGTTCGAATCCCGATGGGGACTTATCACTTCGTGATCCCTAGTTTGGTCAGGACATTGCAGGCTTACCTAATTGTCCGACTGTAAGATGATCCGTGCTTCGGAAGGCACGTTAAGCCGTTGGTCCCTGTTACTACTTATTGACGTAAGTATGTAGTCGTTATATTGGTCAGTCATGTCAGGGGCCTTCGGTGGCTCAATAATAATCCTGACGCCAGGGTTAAAGAGGTTGGTAATCCACCTCAAAACCCACACGATAGGAAGAAAACATTGTCTAAAAGAATAATATAAAAACTATGTTATGTCTGTATCTAGGGTGCGTAAAAATGTGTATTAGAAAGTTTTATCACCTGCTGATAGAACTGTCGGGTGAGAAGTATTAGTATCTACTTATAAATAAAACATTCAGTATGTTTTACTATCATCACACCCCGAACACTTCATATAAAAACTATCGTTTTACACAGACACTACACATTGACGTTATCTTACACGAGCATTTTTGTGTGTGATGTCTAATGCCCATACAATTGAAGACTAAAGTAAGACCGACGGGTGGTGAGGTAAACGTAGCTCAGCCGCTGGTGGGGAGGGGAGAGTTGCCGTTCTGTAATGTAGTATTATTGCTTATTCTATGCCATCGTATCGTGCTCGTCCCGTGACGAGTAGAAAAGTGGCTTAACCCCCAAGTACGCATTAGTCCCGCTTCATTGGCGTCTCAAGTGGTGATGGAACTGATTGGCCGGCTTTACTTTTAACAATAGCCTTTGCAGGGCTGGCAGATTAACAATTAGTTGAGGACTTTTTTATTTATTTATTTAATAGTTTATTGCACACAAAACAGGATATAAAACAATTAGACAAACACAAGACTGACAAACGGTTCAGCTTATTTCTAGTAGAAATGTCTTCCAGCAGACCGGAAAAGGGATAATTTTTCCTGTTGAAATAGTTTGTTAATCAAAGATGGTATTAAAAATTTTAAGTTTTGTTGCTACATAAAAATACTTGCTAACTTTTTATGAATAATAATAATAAATATATTATGAAAAATTGTTAGATATACACCACAAACTTGACAAATATAAATAAAAATCTACACAGAAAATTATCACGGTAATGTCATTGAAATATGTAATAATAATTCCAAAACGTAAACCCTAAATAAAATTAAATAATGGTCTGTTACATAATGCACACAGCACATTTTGATTGAAGTTCGAAAAATAAATGATCATTTCTCACGATGAATTAGATTTAATCCATAATAAGCATTTTACTTTATGAATAGTAAGGTAATTTAAAGATAAGTGCAGACAATAATGTATCACAGACAGAACACAATGCGAACAATCAAATCTCCTGACATATCAATATCTTTACTGACATCCCTACAACCCTCAGACGAATAGGTAACAATACTAGAACGAAATCTACCCTCAAAAACCAACTCTAAACAAAGAATACTAAGCCCTTATTCCTAGTTACAACAAATCTTGTACGTAGACATTTGGAAAAGAGTCATTGCATCTACTTATTCGGATTTTATGTTTCATTGATTACCATTGTTAAGGGGTAAGAGGCCCCCTTGAACGTTTTTCTACGAATTTTCGAAAATAGAGACAATTATTTGATAAGGGCATACTTTAGTACGCTTGATCGAATCTTTCTGGTTTGATCTGTTTAAATTGGTACTTTAAAATAAGCTTATGTGAGTACAACTAGGAAAAATATCGTTTTATTTATTTACTGTTTTTGACATGTAAATATAATAATAATATGGAATATTCACTCATATTTATATTTTATGTTTTTTATTAGACTCTTTTACCTTGTTTGTTTAAAAAATGTTTTACATTTATTTATGGTAGCTTGTTATTGTGATGTATATTGTGTAAATAATGCCGTAAGTTTACCTAAGAAAGTAAAATAATAAATAAATTCATTTGTTGTGTTCTCTTTTGTTCTCTGTTCTCTTTTCTTGTAGGTTCCCTTCTAACATTTACCTATTAATTTATGTTAAAAACCTTTCATACGAAGGTGTAAATTGCTACAAGCAAAGAGCAACGGAAGTCCGTGTTGCTCTATGGCTACAAATTATCAAAATAATCGCTTTAATTTTGTAAAATTAAATATCTTGTCCTTCTAAACAAAACTCTTTTGTAAAGGTAATAATACTTATTGCTTTATGTCTGGAAATAACGACAATAAAGTAAGGTATGGACCATAACAATAAAGATTAGCTGGAATTCCACCGTCTGGCAACTGACATGTGATACGGTACGACATTCTGTGATTATGATTGTTGGGTCACAAAATATACAGGCTGCTTCCAAAAATCTGTAGAAAAGTACAAGAAAATATAATTTATTACGTGTTAATAATAATTTATTAATATAAGTAGTATTCATTCGATCTAATAATTTTAGTAAACGAATATTTGAAAACTTTAGCTTAAATATTTTTTAATATTTGTTTTTCGTTATTGTATTCTAATAATGACATTTTAATTTTAATTTAATATAAACGACCTCAGTGGTCCAGTGGCTGAGCGTTGGGCTCACGATCCGGAGGTCCTGGATGCGATTCCCGGTGGGGACATATCACAAAAATTACTTTGTGGTCCCTAGTTTGGTTAGGACATTACAGAATGATCACCTGATTATCCGAAAGTACTATAATCCGTACTTAGGAAAGCACGTTAAGCCGTTGATCCCGGTTACTACTTATTGATGTAAGTAAGTAGTCGTTATATGAGCCATGTCAGGGGCCTTTGGCGGCTCAATACTAACCGTGATACCAGGGTTGATGAGGTTGGTGCTCCACCTCATAACCCACACGATAGAAGAAGAAGAATATTTAATATAAGTAAATAAATATTATTCTTTATGTAAACATTTGTTATTGTTATGAGGGATTGTATAATTTTTAACATGTTGGACTAATGTTATGGGCGGTGCGATACTTTGTCGCCGTAAAGTTCATCATGCTGCGTATCAACAGTGGCTGGAAGTTGAAGAAGAAGTTGTCTTTGTTTACTTTTGACTCTGCGCTCCCCATTAGAGGTAACCAGCGTGAGTTTATGTATGTATGTATTATAATGAATATTCTTCTAACCTTAAATGATATCATCAAAGAGAGTGCAATAATAATACTGTTATTTGAGGGGTGTCCAACAAAAAAATTATGGTATCACCCTGTAACAGCCAGGGGCGATTTGACATCCAATGTTAGCCAGATCCCACATTATTGGGCTGAGGGTATCACTTACATCGAAACATATATTTGACATGACACTCACAGAGATTTTGTCGTCAGGGTTACTGGTTGTTTGGTGTGCTAATATAATAACCAATTGAGTAGCTTATACAGTGATAGTGACATCTCAGAGTTAAAATCAAGTGGAATTTTCCGTCACAAAATTCATGTATTTTTTTAATTATTTTCACTTTTTTTTTACTTTGACAATGGAAATTTCCACTTGATAATAACTCGGAATAATAAGATGAATCATCCCCCTCAGTATTTATAACGATGTCACTTACACCCTACAAGGACAAGTACATACAAGTAGCTATACCAGTAAGGTGTTAGTGACATCGTAACAAATACTGATGATTCAGACCATGATTCTGAGTAGATATCAAATGGATTTTATTGTCGGTCGGATTCTGTTCCATACTTTTGCGACCCTTTATACACCCTGTACACGAAAACTAGTTTCAAAGTAGCGAATTTAGGAAACATGTTGATAGCTGGGATCATTACATACCAGAAATACTAAACTTAAATTCAGTAAAAAATCATAGTTTTCAAGATATTTGATTTGGACACTTGGTGAAAAAGTACACATTATAACAGCAATTTTCACGCAATTTCTAAAAATCTGTCTCAATTTTTGACCTGTTTTTAGTTAAGTATTTCTGAAATATAGATCTATGTAATGCGTTAAGTGAGTTTATTTAAAAAAAAACTAATGGGTAAGTACCTAAAACTTAATAATAATAATAATAAAACACTTTATTGCACACAAATTCACAAAACATTTACAGGATAAACTTATTCTAAGGTGGGCAAAGGCGGCCTTATCGCTAAGAGCGATCTCTTCCAGACAACCTTCGGCAGAGGATATAGTACACTTGTACAGCTGCAGTGTAGCGCGCAAAAAAGTAAAATAAAATAAGAGAAAGAAAAAATAAATAAATAAAAAGTATATATAATTACATATATATATATATATCACTATATATTTACTATATATACTTAATTTTAACCTATTTTTTTTCTAGCTTTTAAAATGAAGGATACTTTTCACAAGCTTTTATTTACAATTATATGAAATAGTACTACCTAAGGAAAATTCGACTTCATTCAATAAGAAAACATTCATACAAGCACGTAGCTTTGGTCAAACATCTGCAGACAACCGTGCAGAAAATAATTATTTTCTAGGACTGCTCTGAACTACTAGCGGGTCGGCAATTAAATGTTAATGCTTTGTTTCCACTAAATTTATTATATTACGAGTACGGTCTTTTTATAACTATATTTGTAGTAACGTCAGGTAAATAATAAATTGTATTCAGTGTCGTAAGAATCTGTTCATAAATACATTCTGAGTTAGTTAAGTTTTCTGAAAAAGAAAATGATTTTCTAAAGACAGCCGGACAAATGAAGAGCGTTAAGAGCTCTCTCCCGATTAAAAAAGACAAATTATAATGTTACAGTTGAAATGCGTTTTTGGTTGAAAGGCGTTTTTGCTAGTTAAAACTAGTTTTTGCTAGGGGCCTTTGCTAAAACTAGAAATTCTTAGATAAAACTTTATCACCGAAATCGGTTAGGTTAAATTAGTTTGCTAATAATAGCAGCACACGAACCAAGCGAGCGAAGCGAGCGTGCCTCGCCTCGTCAGGAGCCGTGAGTGCCAGACTCAAATTCGAGTTTTAACCAAGGCCTTTAGTAAAAACTAGGGAATACAACATTTCAATTTAAATTATAACATGACAATATTTAAAAGATTCAATCATAAACTAACATCTATTATAGATGTTGATATTTAAATTGGAATCTAACCCACAAAACGTAAATACAGTACCGTTGACTGTTAGGAGTCAACACCAAAATAATAAATATTAAAAATTAAGTCATCCAATCACGTTCATCTTAACCAGCTCAACCGTATACTCGCCCACCTCCCTAAATTAATAGCAAACAAAGTCGTTCAAAGACAATGCAATTATGGCAAAAGTTAGAATATTAAGCTCTCCACACACAGAAACGGTACAGCAAGCGTGCCGGATTTTGTAATGGCCGACTTTATTTGACGCGACATTGCCCAGTCTGCCCACTGAAAAAAAGTTTGGTTATTACACAAATAGTTGACAAATAATACATTTTGAATAATAACATAAAAAAAGCGATAAGGCCGCCATTTGCCATGTACTTAGTTAAGAGACTTTTTGTAATTATTTCTTTTTATTTTGGTGCAATAAAGTGTATTTGTATTGTATTGTATTGTATAAAAATATTACAAAACTGTTTTGTCACCACGATACGATAATTACTCTTTATATTTATTACCAAACATTTTATTGACTGCAACGCTCGCGATACCACCTCTGTGTATATCGGGCTTTAAAGCACCCCGTAATGGACGCTACCATGTTTACTAAATGCTATTATTGGCCAAGTCCAATTGGCAATATGAGATTTAAAGCCCAAATTAACTAAATTAGAAATTTGAGGGCTCCACTCGTGGCCTGACCCCCAAAATGGACCCTTTGAGGTAATTAGGGGGTCTGCCTCCCTAAGTGACTAGATACATGACGGACGAAACATGTCATTGTTGTTATCAGCATACTAACTTACATAGCAAACATAAAATAAACTCACGACTATCGCAATTGGGTTAGTCAGTTTTTTTTTGACGTGACTTAATGTAGATTTGCCGCAGATGGCATTAACTACTTGGCAGGACAAATCGAGAGCCTTGAGGGCTCTCACCCGGTACAAAATTTAAGACAACAGGCCTGAGGGTGCCCTGTTGGGCGCGAACCTCGGCTCAGGACGTCTGAGAGGAAGAATATTTGAAAGAATTAATCGACTACTTCTGACCAAGTAAGTCAGAGGTAATAGAGGTACCTCTGACTTACCCCAGATGAACGAAGTACCCACCTACCTTTCTGTTAGACAAAGGATAGGTGGTGAGCCGTATGGCCGTCTATAATGGTCGAGGCAACTGTGTTAGTGAAAACTGCGCTAAGATAATTAATAACTACTAACTAACTAAACCTAACTAATTTTATAACGAAACTAATGTAATCAATTATAGGTATAGATTTAACTAGAAAAATCTAATTTTAATAAAAACTAGTTGTACTTAATTTTGAAACAATTCTGATATGTCTTGTTACAAAAAACACTATTATTTGATACTCAACTATAATTGACAATTTGAGAAGATTTAAATCTAATTCATTTTTGTTGCACCTATACATATTTTTTATGTTATATGTATATTGATTGTACTTTAAAAAAAATCGAAGTAATTTCATTCACTAAGGAATAGTTCTCATAGATTCACTCTTAGCCTATATTTCTATCCCAACAATCCTTTTAAAATCTTACATATCTTCAAAATTGCAGCTTATAATAAACCTGTAAATTAATTCAATTGTACTTCAAAGTTTACTACGATCGATTTTGCAACATAATATATATGCAAATTCCATCGAAACCCAGACCATATTGTACCATACCTGCATAAGCACAGACAACAGTAGTCAGTGGCTCTCAAAGCGCATTGATGCGTCAATAATAGAATTATCTGCCGGGACTTTGACGAACTTGACTCCTAGTAACAACGGACCCTTTAATTTTGTTAACTCAGCACTAAAGGGAGACTGCAATTCTAGGTACGGGGAATCAAATCACTGTACATGTTGCATACCAGCGTGTTTTGATGTTTACCATGGTGGTTTATCAACACAATTATTTGAATAAAGCCGAATATAAATATTTAGACGCGTGTGCCCTGAACGCTACACGCTTTGTTACGTGTTACATATTCCTTGCTGCGAATTACGAAGATACACACTTAAGGCGTGTCTCGCACTGACTGTATCCACCTTAATGAAGATAGTCATCACATCGCACTGTTAAATAAAAAGTCACAAGCCAATCCATATTTAAAACAATTTTAAGTTCGAAAGTAATTCTGTCTCTTACCTTTCAAACCACTGATCCTGTTTACATGAAATTTGGCACGGCAATAGTTTGAGATCCACAAATGAACATAATATAGTTTTTATTTCCGAAATCATCCTCCAAGACGATAAAAATTAGTGGAAAAGAACGTGGCGCGCGCCTTTACCGAAGTTCACGCTGATGGAGCGGGCGGAATGCTAGTATAATATGAATAAACTAACTTAATACGAGTTAAAACACATGGGTGACATTATCCAACAAACAACATCAATTTCTTTTCAGTTTGTCCCACGGTAAAAATAAGAAAGATATAGCTATCAGTATTAAAGCCCTTTTGTCTAAATACAAATTCTATTTACAAGTAAACATACAAATACTGACCCTCGAGCAACGATTGGTTAAACACAAACATGGATACAATCTTTGATGTGGTGTAATTTGATTACCTACCCTGTTATTGTGGTACTTAGTCAAGCCAAAATTGCTTTGTAAACATGGACTGTGAATGATATATATAGATATTTTATATTTATGTTTTTACGAAGTCTATGTGGTAAGGTGTAGGTGCAATTTCGGAAAGTTGCTTACCGTGTCAACTACATATATTTATTTATATTTACATCTAAACAGTACATATCTAGAGCCGTAGTTAGTTGAAAACGGTTATGACAATCGACAATCAATCACCATAATGTCACCTTATGATGCCTTATGTCGCCTTATGTCGCCTTATGTCGCCCTATGTCACCTTATGTCGCCTTATGTCTCTTTATGTCACCTTATGTCGCCTTATATCTCCTTATGTCGTCTTATGTCACCTTATGTCACCCGTATCTTGTTATCACAGTCAAGTGTCGATTTTAATAATCGTTTGCAACTTGGCTAAGGCCCCATTTAGGACAATTTACCGGGTTTTATTAACATTTACTTGTAGACATAATAATAAAGGTCAGAGAATTTATAGTTTTGGGGCCGACAAGGTTCGTCTTATCCTAATGATATGTATGTACTTAATGGGTAGCGTCGCCTTCCATTACAAAATTTATTATAACCACTATGCGCTAATAGTAGTATATACGTATATGCTACTATATGTTTTGCGACCAAGTTTTGCGGCAAAGTCAAAATAAGATCTAGGTGAAATGATATCTAGTCATTTGGCTACCTAGATAATTTGAGACCAACCCCGTTTTACCTTCTACGAGTATTCGTTCTAGACGCTTTGTTATAAAATCATCTTCCATATCCATTGTTAATAACACCTATTCTCCCTAACGAATTCCAAAGAGCTTCACAAAAGTCTCCCTCGCGATCCCCAATATGTCTTGTACAAAAATGTTTAACAAACACGCCAGATTAACCCCTACTATCTTCAGTAGTTGACAATAGGACAAATCAGGTCCACTATTAGGGACAATTTACAATTTCCTCGGTCAGTTGGCCCCGGGAACAATAGTGGCCCCATGTCCCCAACAGATCCTGGGGCTTTAAACAAGGGTTTTTGCCCCAATTATTGTGGATGTGTAATTATTTCCGCTGAAGTCTACAATCTGAGGTCTGGGGTTGCGGGGCTATCGAATTTTAATGCGCAGTTGTTTTGTTGCCTATGTATTTTGTCGAGTATATTGTTGCAAACAAAACGGCCAAGGAACCTTTACGATGAAAATAATTATAAAATATTGCTATATATTTCGGGTCAGTTCAAAAGATGCGTGTTTCTTAAGACATTAAAATACAGACTCAGAATCATTTATTCAACGTAATTATCATAGATAAACTTGTTGAAGCTCAATTTAACATTTTTGGATCTTTGTCATTTCGCAAGGTGTTATGGCTGAGGAGAAAAAATTACAAGAAACTGCAACAGCAACACATCTTTTAAATCAATGCATAGTATACATTACAAGTTATTTAATAACTACAGACCTACAATTAATTCCAGGCATTTTTATCATTTAGGTAATCATTAATCTTATAATAAGCTTTTATACATAAAGTAAGCTTCACTTATGTGATTTTAAGCATAAGCTTTAAATTTATTTTCTGACAAATTTAAAATATTGTCTGGTATTTTATTGTAAAAACGTATACATAACCCAAAAAAAATGAATTTAATTTACTTAGCCTAGAATTTTGGATAGCAATTTTATTTTCGTTCCTTTTATTGTATGTATGTTTTTCACAGTTTCTCGGAATGAGAGATACATTTTTACATATTTTTATCCTCACTGTGGTGTAAAATCGAACTGCCATGGCATCTTATATTTATATTAAAGTCATCTCAGACCATTATCATATCCTCTTTTGAAAATTATTCAAATCCTCATTAAGAATAAATGAACCAAAGGTGAAAGGCTTTAACACCCAACTAGTAGACAGAGAACGAGGAATTGTTTCCCAAATATTCATAATAATTAATGAATTCAACTTGGCTCTCATTGCCATGAAATCTGAGGAACTTGAATTTCGGAGAAACATTAATGAGAATCTGTCGCTTTTCCACCTGAGACAAAAGGATTCCGCGAAACTAGAGACAATTATATTGTGAGAACATTTTAAATTAAATACCTAGCTATTAAGATGATGAACGTTTTACCTTCATAGTTTCTTGTTCGAGTTTGTTCTTAGAATGGATAAAATATTCTTAGCAATTAACCAAGCATTAAATAAGTTTCTATAACATATAACTTAACCACGAAAGTAAACATGAAAATATTATTATTTTCCATATTGTGAAAGACTATTTTTGTATAAGTAGATACAAATTGGTAAACAAAACTTATAGCCGTTTTTAGTTTATGAGTTGTAGGATAAAATATATTGCTCTGTTTAAAGCACTTTAATAAATACGTAAGTACCTATAATACCACCTATTCAACGTCATCTCAGAAAAAAATCATCAAATAAAATTAGGCAATACACTGGTTAATGGTGCCAATAGGCTAGTTTCTAACTAGTCAAATCAGTTACTTTTTACTAAACGTCTTTTTTTTTGACGTGACTTATTGTAGATTTGCCGCAGATGGCATTAACTACTCGGCCGCACAAATGGGGAGCGCTGAAGGCTCTCACCCGGTACAACGTTTAAGACAACAGGCCTGAGGATGCCCAGTTGGGCGCGAACCTAGCGATAGCGATAAGCACTAATTGAGTGAAATCGTTGACCACGTCGGCAAGGTCGGTATCGCGGTCCGGAAGTGTTTGGTGTCGCAAGCTGATTGGCCGCCTCTACGGCTAGAGTAATCGAGATGGTATATTATTTTACTAAGTGTGGTATTAATAAACTGATCTCAGCTTCGAGACTGGCCTCAAGATCATGTCAATGTGACAGTTCTCATATAAAAACAGGAACTTGAGCATGATTAGTTTATTAATACCACCCTTAATGTCAAAATACAAAATTACTGTGGAATTTGTATGAAAAAGCACACTGTAACGTCATTGAAAAACGTGATATATAATGTAGGACATATTATTACGTTTTTCCTGATAAAAATCATAAATAAGTTAAACAGAAAAAGAAAATGTTTTTCGTTAGTTTTATATCTTGACTTTATTTAGTAATCAGAATTTCATAATTTGTCTTGAACCTAGTACACGACCCATTTCCAGCAGACTGCTATTTTCAAAACTATCTCTTTCTTGTACTTACTCAGTAAGAAACTTGAAGAAGGAAAGCACTATTAAAAAAAAACTAAATACAAAAATCACTGTTGTGCGACAGAGTCAGAACCATTTTATAGGTAAACAGGACTAGACAGATAAATACAAATTAATTCTTTCGTTTTCACAAACAGATAAAGCACTCACTAAAAAAAAAACTAAAAGCAAAATTCTCTTTCTCGGAATTTCTCTCTTATTCCTTTCATAACTTTTGATTATCTATACTAATATTATAAAGCTGAAGAGTTTGTTTGTTTGTTTGTTTGAACGCGCTAATCTCCGAAACTACTGGTGCGATTTGAATAATTCTTTTTTTGTTGGATAGTCCATTTATCGAGGAAGGCTATAGGCTAAATAACATTACGCTATGACCAATAGGAGCAAAGACAGAGCGGTAAATGTGTAAAAAACGGGGAAAATTATTCATTTTTGAAGGCTTTCTTTGCGTGCGCTGCGAAAACGGTTCAAGATACACAAAAAATATGTATGAAAGAATTATTCCTCTATACATGATCTAAAAAAAAGTCCGCGACGGCATATGTCTATCTTTTAAGGTTTAGTCACAATGACCGTTTTTATGGTACCAAATTTGGTCGAAATAATTTGTTTAAGTTGTATCAACATAATAATATTAATCTTTATTCAAATATAAATATAAATATGTTGTTGGTTAAGAGTACTTCATCTATCTATACTTATAATAAATCTGTAGAGAGGTCAATTCTGTACATTAAATATTTTTTCAAAATAACTATCAGGGGGTGATAAGTGGTCGATACTGATGCCAAAAATGCAATCAGTAAAATTTTTGTCTGTCTGTCTGTCTGTCTGTCTGTCTGTATGTTCCTTATAGAAACAAAAACTACTGGACGGATTTTAATGAAACTTGGTACAATTATTCTTCACACTCCTGGACAGGTTATAGTATACTTTTCATCACGCTACAATCAATAGGAGCAGAGTAGTGAAGGGAAATCCTTTTGTATGAAAAATCTAAACCGCTCAAGTTAGACGTTTGAAATTTGGCATGCAGGTACCTTAGATACCGTAGAGGTGCACTAAGAAAGGAATTCCCGAAATTCCTACGGGAACGGGAATTAGCGGGAAAATCCTTTTGTATGAAAAATCTAAACCGCTCAAGTTAGACGTTTGAAATTTGGCATGCAGGTACCTTAGATACCGTAGAGGTGCACTAAGAAAGGAATTCCCGAAATTCCTACGGGAACGGGAATTAGCGGGAAAATCCTTTTGTATGAAAAATAAACCACTCAAGTTAGACGTTTGAAATTTGGCATGCAGGTACCTTAGATACCGTAGAGGTACACTAAGAAAGGAATTCCCGAAATTCCCACGGGAACGGGAATTAGCGGGAAAATCCTTTTGTATGAAAAATCTAAACCACTCAAGTTAGACGTTTGAAATTTGGCATGCAGATACCTTAGATACCGTAGAGGTGCACTAAGAAAGGAATTCCCGAAATTCCCACGAGAACGGGAATTAGCGGGAAAATCCTTTTGTATGAAAAATCTAAACCACTCAAGTTAGACGTTTGAAATTTGTCATGCAGGTACCTTAGATACCGTAGAGATGTACTAAGAAAGGAATTCCCGAAATTCCCACGGGAACGGCAATTAGCGGGAAAATCCTTTTGTATGAAAAATCTAAACCACTCAAGTAAGACGTTTGAAATTTGGCATGCAGGTACCATAGGTACCGTAGAGGTGCACTAAGAAAGGAATTCCCAAAATTCTCACGGGAACGGGAATTAACGGGAAAATCCTTTTGTATGAAAAATCTAAACCATTCAAGTTAGATGTTTGAAATTTGGCTCGCAGGTACCTTAGATACCGTAGAGGTGCACTAAGAAAGGAATTCCCGAAATTCCCACGGGAACGGGAATTAGCGGGAAAATCCTTTTGTATGAAAAATCTAAACCATTCAAGTTAGACGTTTGAAATTTGTCATGCAGGTACCTTAAATACCGTAGAGGTACACTAAGAAAGGAATTCCCGAAATTCCCACGGGAACGGGAATTAGCGGGAAAATCCTTTTGTATGAAAAATCTAAACCACTCAAGTTAGACGTTTGAAATTTGGCATGCAGGTACCATAGGTACCGTAGAGGTGCACTAAGAAAGGAATTCCCGAAATTCCCACGAGAACGGGAATTAGCGGGAAAATCCTTTTGTATGAAAAATCTAAACCACTCAAGTTAGACGTTTGAAATTTGTCATGCAGGTACCTTAGATGCCGTAGAGGTGTACTAAGAAAGGAATTCCCGAAATTCCCACGGAAACGGGAATTAGCGGGAAAATCCTTTTGTATGAAAAATCTAAACCACTCAAGCTAGACGTTTGAAATTTGGCATGCAGGTACCATAGGTACCGTAGAGGTGCACTAAGAAAGGAATTCCCGAAATTCCCACGGGAACGGGAATTAGCGGGAAAATCCTTTTGTATGAAAAATCTAAACCACTCAAGTTAGACGTTTGAAATTTGGCATGCAGGTACTTTAGTAAACTTAAAGCTTAGTTGCAACAGGATATTACAAAATTCCCACGGGAACGGTAGTTAGCGGGAAAAACATTTGTATGAAAAAATCAAATCTAAATAAAAGGAGAAACTGACTGACTCAGTGACTGACATATCAACGCATAGCCTGAACGGCTAAACGTAGGCATTTGAAATTTGGAAGGGACATAGCTTAGGTACCGTAGAGGTGCACTAAGAAAGGAATTCCCGGAATTCCCACGGAAACGGAAATTTGCGGGAAAATCCTTTTGTATGAAAAATCTAAACCGCTTAAGTTAGACGCTTGAAATTTGGCATGCAGGTACCTTAGTTAACTTAAAGCTTAGTTGCAACAGGATATTGCAAAATTCCCACGGAAACGGGAGTAAGCGGGAAAAAAACATTTGTATGAAAAAATCGAAACCGCGTAAGATAGATGTTTTCAATTCAATTCAATTAAATTATTTATTGCATTCCATGTAGTACAATGGGGTGTTACATAGGCATAGGAACTAAAACATGGACCCTGTAGGGCACAGCAACGTTGAAGGGAAGAGAGGAAGTGTGTATTAAAATTAAAACTCAATGAACAATTGTAACAGAAGGCAGTTTAGTTCCACTATCCGACAATAGATGGCGCCACAGGAAAAATTAGAACGCGGTAACGATGTTGTCACCGCCAACATATAAGTATTTGAGAAAACCAATGCTTCTGTATTCCGATTAGGGATAGCTGCAAGATCTAGCTTCCGCCTCTGTGGAACTAGATTTGAACGCTACCTATATCGCGCCTACTCCATACGGTTGGCATACGAAGTTGCGCTTCTTCTTGGGGCCTACTTTCGTTGAAAGACCGTAACGTGTAGACACGATCCTCTCTCCGCACTCTGTAATTCGTACGTTTGTACCGGAATAAACTCGTCCACGTCACTTGTCGTTTCCCTTCTCTGCCCGCTCAACCCCCACCTTACTACATTGGCGCCCAACGTGGGGCCAGTCAGTACGAAGCTACAGCTCCTGCAGACCTCACGCCGCGGCACTACGGGTTAATGAGTGACAAGGAAGACAACGACAAATTCGAAGATACTATCGAATTACCGGGTTCCACGCGTAGGGTATCTCCTTCCCCTGCACCAGCTACGAGAGGCTCCTTCACGAACTGCACTTGTACTTATGACGGTCGTCCGAGTCCTGAGTTGGTCGAGGCCTTTTTAACAGCGGTCAACATTTTCAAGCGCAATGAGAACATGCCTGACACGATCGCCCTGGAAGAGCTGCCTTTGCTCCTTAAGGAAGAAGCTGGAATATGGTGGCAAGGTGTACACAAGCAAGTCCATACCTGGGATGACTTTCAAACTCTCCTGCGTGACAACTTTGCACCTAAAAGAGAGGAATGGTTAGTTTATATGGACATTACGCAGAAGAAGCAAGAATCCAGGGGGAGGGCGAACAGGAACAACCAGTTGAGTACGCAAGCAGTCTGCTCACTAAACCAGAAAGAAATTACTCAACCTCAGTCCTGCCTTATTTGTCGGGTCGACGGCATAGGCAGAGGGGGAGAGTTGTAACAGAAGGCAGTTTAGTTCCACTATCCGACAATAGATGGCGCCACAGGAAAAATTAGAACGCGGTAACGATGTTGTCACCGCCAACATATAAGTATTTGAGAAAACCAATGCTTCTGTATTCGGCACACGGGACCGCTCTGTCCACTCGGATGCGCACGGAAGCCGAAGTTTTCTCCGTCCACCCACACTCCGCTGCCTGACGAGAAGAAGAAGAAGCAGGGGGGGTATTTTTATTCAAAAATACCCTCCAGATTCCGCGGCTCCAAAGGGTAACACCGTTATCACTCCTACCCACCCCCGGCCTCCCACCAGCGGGTCTCACCGGGGAGGGAGTGATAACGTGTGCGCTGCCTGGCGGACCGCTAGGTTTCGCACAAGTGGACAGCCCCATCGCGCCCACACTGTAACGGGGTGAGCAGAGCAAGGATGGCTCCCCCGACCGCCGGCGTGACGAAGCGGAGGGCCCGCACATTCGTGCGCACCCGCGTCGTCACCCAACCTATCGCCGCCGACACTCCACCGCCTCCACCGCGCCTCAACAGTGCAGGCGTGCGACTGGCCTCGTTCCCGCTGCCCATGCCTCGACTCCCGAGAGCAGGGCCCGCGGAGAAGAGGACCGTGACGCCGCCACAGCGGCCACCAACGAAACCCGGCGTGAGAACCACTCCGCCCGTCGCACTCTCCATGCCCTTACTGGACATGGAGACAACGCCGCCGCGCTCGCCCGCAAGCAACAACCCGTTCTCGCCACTGTTCGAGTCGGAGAAGACGCCGCCGCGCTCATATGCGGCCGTCCTAAACACAAATCCGGACTCGCCACCGCACGCGCCCCCGCGTCCGTCCCCCCGGACGATGCCCACGCCTTCACCGAAGCCTGTCCAACTGCAACCGCCGCTCGCCCCAGCGAGCAGGAAGATACCGCCCATCGTGGTGGACCAGCTGCCCGACTGGCCGCACCACTTCCGCAAGCTGCGGGAGGTGCTCGGCCACGTCCCCAACGCGCGCCCGTACGGGAAGGGTGTGCGTTTTATGGCGAAGACCAATGAAGAGTTCCGGCTTTACCAGCGCTACCTTGCCGGCCTGGAAAAAGCGACGGGACTCTCCTGGTTCGCCTACGCCCCCCCGGCGGAACGCGCCCTGAAGCTGGCCATCAAAGGCCTGCCCGTGGAGACCAATATCGCCGAACTGGAGGAGGAGCTGCGCAGACGCGGTTTCGACCCCCAGTACATCCGTCCCATCCAGGGCAGGGTGGGCGGTATCTTCTTCGTGGAGATCCGGCGGACACTGGGCTTCCAGTCTATATACAACACCACCGAGCTACTCTGTATGCCCGGTATCAAAATTGAAGCCTGGAGGGGACGAAAAGGAGCTCCTCAATGTCATCGCTGCCAGCAGTTTCGGCACAGTAGCCACAACTGCCACCGCCCGGCAGCCTGCGTTCGCTGTGGCGAAAGCCACGCAGCGAAGGACTGCCAGCGACCCCGGGAGGTACCGGCCACGTGCTGCAACTGCGGAGGTGCACACCCTGCCAACAGCCCTTCTTGCCCTGTGAAGTCGCGCGAGTTGCGCAACACAAGGGCAGGCACCGCGCCCTTGACCAGTGCAAGAAGAGCTGCACCTGCGACCTCCATTGTGGACCCGAGCAGCGAACCGACAGCGAGGAGCTCGCTCATGGCCGCGGCGAACGGCCCAAACGGGCCCAAACCGCAAAGGCAGAGGCGCGCCCGTAAAAGGGCCACCCCTGCCCCCACTGCCACCACCACCGCTGAGCCCATCGCCGTGGAACCCGTCCCGCCGCAGCCCTCTACGTCAGAAACAGCAGCCGCCGCCCCTCCCAAGGGGAAGAAGGCGAGGCCCCGAGCGGAGGCACCCCCAGCTCCCTCCAGCGAGAAGCTGGAAGTGCTGGAGCAGACCATACAGCTGCTCCACAACATCCTAGCCGCCATCCGCTCTAGGACTGACCCAGTGCCCATCATCGTGGGAGGCCTGGCTTCACTGCTGGGTCAACTCACCGGTGGGCACTGACCACAACTACCGGACTGGACAGGGGCTGCCCACATCCACTACTCCCCGTCGAGTAGTTAGGATCGTGGCCACCCCCCGGGGGATGAGTTGACGCAGTCCTCTCCCCCCCTCCAGCCGACTCGACACCAGCTGCCCCGGCAACGGAGCAGCTCACCGGACCTGACACCACCGCTAGCTGACGGGCGCTCACTGGGCCTCCCCCAACGGGGAATCACCCGGTGGGCTCGACCTCGCTAGCGGCTCCACGGACTGACACACCATCGGGCTCACGGAGGGGCGATCTCGCCCGCCGTGACCCACCCCCGTGCCACGCCCGCTTTCGCGGGCGGCGAGTGCGACCACGCCAAGGGGGCATAGCCCCGAGGGCGTCTCCCCGTCGCGGGCTTCGCCCGCGACGAGAAGAAGCAACCAGCCGGCGCGCTTCTGTATTCCGATTAGGGATAGCTGCAAGATCTAGCTTCCGCCTCTGTGGAACTAGATTTGAACGCTACCTATATCGCGCCTACTCCATACGGTTGGCATACGAAGTTGCGCTTCTTCTTGGGGCCTACTTTCGTTGAAAGACCGTAACGTGTAGACACGATCCTCTCTCCGCACTCTGTAATTCGTACGTTTGTACCGGAATAAACTCGTCCACGTCACTTGTCGTTTCCCTTCTCTGCCCGCTCAACCCCCACCTTACTACACAATCAATTAAAAAAAATCAATTCAATCAATTGATTCAATCTAGCATGCATGCATACCTTAGTAAATATAAAGTTTATTTTTGGCTGTATTTTGAAAAATGGGAGTTATTGGGAAAAAAAAAATTATGAAAAAATCTAAACTGCATAAGTATGCACTCCCACACACACAAAGATCTCTCTCTTATATAACACGCCACGCGGACGAAGTCGCGGGCAAAAGCTAGTATTTTATAACTATCCCCGTAAACATTAATCAGCGCAATAAAGAGGTCTATTCACAAAGAACGGGAAAGCTCGCTCCGTAAACGGTACCAATCAGCTCAGTACAATAGGGACGGGTAAAACGCGAAATAGGTTCGTTCAGCGATATTTTTACGTTGCTATCGATACTGGATTCGTGATTGATAATCTCCAGTACCTACCTCTTAACATTAGTTAAGTGTTAGGAGAACACACGTGTCCATTATGAGTACTTTCGAAGATTTTCTGTGTGGATTTTTACTCGTTTGGATTTCAGGGATGTTAATGCAATTTATGTACTAGTTAAAATAATTTTATGTAATTAAAATTGCACACATTTTTTAGTAAAATATCCTATTCATTACTGTGGATATAGAGAGGGAGCGCAGGGCGCTGTCTGTCCGATGCAACATGTTGGCCCGCAGGTTTGCGCGGTATACGGGGACTGACAAAATTGCGCTATTTAAAGCGTACTGTCAGTCCTTTTACACCTGAAGCCTGTGGGTTAACTATACACAGCGGACATACAGCGACCTGCGCGTGCAGTATAATAACGCGTTCCGGGTGCTGATGGGACTGCCGCGCTACTGCAGTGCCTCCGTGATGTTCGCTGCGGCTAACACGGACGGATTTGCAGCCATCATGCGAAAGCGGTGCATGGAAGCGCACCGCTTTCGCATGATGGCGCTGCGCCGCACGCGCGGCATTTTAACACCATCCTGCGCGCGCTAACTGACCGGTGGGACTCTCCG
Organism: Pectinophora gossypiella; assembly: GCF_024362695.1. Classification (NCBI taxonomy): domain Eukaryota; kingdom Metazoa; phylum Arthropoda; class Insecta; order Lepidoptera; family Gelechiidae; genus Pectinophora; species Pectinophora gossypiella. Next base: position 11,625,142 of record NC_065410.1, read on the forward strand.
ATGCTGGCTCGCTGGATTCGGCTGCACGCAGTCGTATGATTGGCCGCCAGCGTCGGGGAGTCCATCCGGACTTTCCATTTCAATATATTTGTATGTTACTAACACTAGTTTGTAAGCTTGCAATTTTACTAACAAATATGGATGTAATCAATGTGGATGAGTCTGAAATAAATGATTATTATTATTATTACCAACTACATATAAATAAGGATATAACATAAAGTTTAAAGCTTTTTACATCGTTTCTCTCTCGTATGTTAATATTTATAATCATAATAATTTTCCAAAAAAAAAAAAGACAAAAATGTATAATGTTTATAAGGTTCCTTTCATGTAATTTAACGGCTGGACTTAAAAGCGACTGACTTTAAAGTAGGCTATTTATTTTATTTTCACTTTCAACTGCGCTAAAACCACGCGCGTCTCTATAGTTAGACCTCATTGGGCCCTCTGATGGAACCTGGACGCAAATCTACTCGGTACTAGTCTGTGTAAATCGATAGCAGACAGTATTATCTCGTAATTAACAATTTTGCTGAGCAATTCATGAAATTTCCCGAGTCTATCATACCTATAGGTAATATCAGAACATGATGTGGAGCGCTTAGGAATTTATGCCGTATTCTCTGCTTCCGGTACCACAATGATAAAGTTCCTATCGACTCAAATACATAATTAAGTAGAAATACTATTTCGCCCTAATACATTACAATACTATAGAATAAATTGAAAGAGCACGATAATTCCTTTTGTATTAAAATACTCGTTATTGTTAATAAAAAAATGCTGAATGTTGAATGAAGGACTATTATTAATAATTAATTATAATATTTAAATTGTAAGTAACTTATGTCTACCATAAAGAAAAATGTATATTTTTGATGGACTTTCATTCACCAAATAGGAGATGTTCTTAGAAAAGGTTTAGTACGATCTACTCTGAACCAGCGTGCGTGTAAGAAGCGATTGATTCATGTTGAGGAAGCAAGAGAAGTGTGTCAGGATCGAAGCAAATGGAATTCTAGTCTCTGCTTACCCCTGTGGGAAAAAGGCGTGAGTTTATTTATGTATGTATGTATGTTGATGTATTGTATGTACATGCTGATTAAGATCAAGAAAATCGCATGGACAGGTCGATGACACAAAAGCTGTGGGTACAAATCCTGTCGGAGTTCGATTTAATTTTCTTTTTGTGAGTTTCCCTATACACGGATGTGTTATATAAAAATATACGTAATATGTCTAAAATATATTTGTCTCTTCGTATCATTTCTGAGTAAGTAGAATAAATGATTAACAATAACAAACAGTGTTCCTTGTCAGTTTCTGCTGGTTTCCTCTGACTTGTGGCCGGAAATAGAAGGGACAAAGGCCGTCAACTTCCGTAGGGTCAACCACAGATATAAAGTGGAATACCTAGTACAAGTTTCTTAAGTCGTAGATACATAATTACAAATTTTATCCTGTCACACTTTTTGCTTAGAATTTTGGGTCCATATAGAGGAAGTATGCATTACTTTTCAGTAGTGTGCGTAAATTACTTAAAGCAGAAACTGCAGAAAATGACCAGGAGATTTTTAATGGAAGTTAATGTCACGACATAATCCTTGACTCAGAGGCCAGGGCTTGTCATTTGACACGAAAGTCCAAAACTGAATATTATGATGAATATACGTTGGTCACGGTTACTACTTACTGATGTAAGTACGTAGTCGTTACATGACTCATGTCAGGGTCCTATGGCGGCTCAATAGTAACCCTGAAACCAGGGTTGATGGGGTTGGTAATCCACCTCACAAACCACACGATAGAAGAATAATTATATCATGTTAGTAGACGCAATTCCTCAGTCGGTTTTTACGACATGCGCGGAAATACAAGCAGCTGGAAAAGTAGATAACATAACAACATACAACAACAACTCACGACTACATCCCAATGGGGTAGTCAGAGGTACATTCATCGCAAGATGAACTAAGATCATCTGGCTAAAATCATCATTTTCACCCATTCATCCATCTTTAAGCCGTTGGTCCCAGTTACTACTTTCTGATGTAAATATGTAGTCGTTACATAACTCATGTTGGCGGCTCAGTAATAACCCCTGACACCAGGGTTGGTGAGGTTGGTATTCCACATCACAACCCACACGATAAGAAGAAGTAGATTATCCAAACAACATTAAGAAGAAGAAACATACAACATTATTCATCTTTTTTCTTTTTTCAAAATTAGATCATCTTGCACTATCTATTCTCTCTATATCTCTGACTGCAACTCAGTGACAACTGAGCAAAAACAATCTCATGACCCCTACTGGGAAATTAATTCGTAAATCATAGGAGTGGATTAGCTTGTACGCCATCATGCAATTGGAACACGAAGATTTAGAAAGTAGGAGAATTAATTGTCCTTAGGAAACGCTTAGATCGCTTGTTAGGTTAATATCTCCTTGTTTTTGCCGTGTTAACAATACCTAATATAATAAATATATTGTAGCCTAAGGTCTGACTTGGCTAGTTTTCATATATGAATTGTATTATAGCCTTCACAAGTTTTAAACCGACAAGAACTTGTCGGTTCTTATTATTCTGAAAATTTGGATTGGTGATAGAAACTAGCCATCGAACATAATAACTCGTAATTAAAACACATAATACCGGGTTCTTACCGAGTTTATAGTAGGGATATGAGACTCCCGATATTTCGACACTGTTGTTGTTGCGCGTAAACTTAAAACAATGTAAGTATAATAACTCGTATGTAAAAACTAGCCAAGTCGGACCTTAGCTATATTTATAAAATCACAGACGAGTCTAACTTATATATACAGTTACAGATAAATAATACAAACACACATGTCTAAGAGCAATAAAGAAAACAATTTACCCCGAATATTACGTCAAAATACCCCAATATCCTTCTACTCAAGTACAAAATGACGCTATTGAGCAAAGCTCAGGTCTAAACGAATAACGTACACCATACATCTACACTTAATACACTGCCGGATCAAAGAAACGACATACGGAACCACGGCGAGCTTAGAATAAACCAATTATGAGTGAAATATTAGGGATCAGCGGGCAACGGGAAGGTCTTTGATCACGCTTATAGAGGTTTCTTTCCCGGATGCAAGCGAGAAAAAGCGAAGCCAAGTAAATTCTGTATTCACATCGAACGGGAATTTGTTTGTCCGTCTTTGGGATATACAGAAAATACTTAATAGAACCCGTCATACATAACATAAGCTCACGACTATATCTCAATTGGGGTAGTCAGAGTTACATCCATCGACACACGATCTAAGTACCAACACCTTTCTGTTAGACCAACGTGATAGGTAGTGAGACGTAGCGCCATCTATAATGGTCGAGCCAACTGTGTTAGTGAAAACTGCATTTATGATAAATTAATAACTCATTGGTGCAAGATTGAGAAGATAGCTGGTTTACCTTGCCACAGTGAGTATAGATTCTTGTTCTATATTAATTATTTCATCTAAATCAAAACAGAAACATTAAAAAAAAAGAAGTTCATTCATTCAAATTCAAAAAATAGTTTTAAATGTTTACTTCTAAGTATTATAACATAACAAATAACATTAAAACGCCGAACAAACCCACGGCATCAAACTATCCGTACGTAAGTGAAACTCTTAATAAATTACAGAAATTGGCGGCCAGGACTTAATACCCGTGGAATGGGGAATAATCTCGTCGTGCTCAGTAGCGACGTCCAGTAATCATTTTTGGGGGGATATTTACTTCCGTCTGGCAGCCTGAAGAACTGTTCCAGTGAAGGCGAGTAGCGAGAATCGCCCCGATTCCTGCAGACATCTCCTTATTTTATTTTAAGTTATACCCGTAATTTTCTTATTCACCGAAAAGGGAAGAGACGGGAGGTTGACAAAAGTTAATTTTAAAATGAATGAATAACCCGGGCGAATTGTTTAGGCATCTCGCTGAAATGCAATGCGTTTCACGGGTGCTCTCAAGTTTATTCTGTCGGGTTATTTGCCAATATAAAATGTTGGTAGTAGTGTTTTTTAAATTACTGTCTAAATATGACGTGTGTTCCATAAGTTTTACGCCTGTCAATTACCCGTCTCTTTCCTTTACAGTGGATAAGAAAATGACAGGTATAACTTAAAATAAAATTAGATGGTGTGTCCTGGACTCAGTACCAATGCTATATTAAATAAACGTACTATAGGCCTGTATTGTAACTCACTAAGAATCCCACACAAATATTCAAGCAGCTAGCTTATAGCAAATGAGTTTCGACCTTACAAGGCACTTTATTTTGGAGTAATAACATAAGCTCACAACAATATCCCAATCGGGATAAGTAGACAGAAGTACATCCATCGCAATGCGATTTAAGTACCCAAAGTTCAACAAGCTTTTTGTTAGACAAACGTGATAGGTGGCCGTATCGCTATCGATGATTGTCGAGCCAACTATGTTAGTGAAAACTGCACTTAAATTTTTTCCAACAGGAAACAAATCTTCCGCTAATAACTCACACTGGGACGTCTGATATACCACCGCTTATTAAAAGGATTCATGTAAGCACTGAAAATATGTTATGGTCAAAGGTAAGCTTTGAAATATTTCAAAGGCTTCTGACATGAGTTGTTTTGATAGGAAAAAGTTTTGGTATCGGTTCTTTTAAAGTTGAATGACTTGAGTAAAGTCAGTAAATTAATAATAAATTTTCCACGCTTTACAGGGCTCTCTGTAAGACCAACGTGAAACATGGTGAGCCGTATCGATCACCGTCTGCGATGAATTAATTAGATTATTTTTATCTCCAGAATGACCCAATTTGTGCCTAGTACGAGTTACTATTATTTTTCGCATTCAACCAAGAAAGTTGTATACAGGAAAATATGTCTTGTTCCACAGCCTCGGTACTCCTAAATTTCGTAAAAATTAACATTTATTTATTTATTTATTAAAAACTCACAACTACCATTACAGGACCATTCTAATCCTAATACGTTAGTGTAGCACATATAATTTTAAAATTATATTCAATTCTATACTATTGCGATGGAAAATACCACTTGATATTAACTCAATGAGCTGAATCATCCCCCTCAGTATTCGTTACGATGTCACTTACACTCCGTACAAGTACGTACAGGTAGCCATACAAGTATGTATGGGTTTTAGTGATACCGTAACGAATACTGAGGGGGATGATTCAGACCATGATTCTGAGTTGATATTAAGTGGAATTTCTTGTGCGAAAATTCATGAAAATTTTAGTGTTTTTTTTTTAATTCCACTTGATAATATCAACTCAGAATTATGATCTCAATGAAATCTCAAAGTTTTCGCTTCGTCACTAACACCATCTATGAATAATAATAATAATAATAATATAATAGTCGGTAAAAATCAACTCCTAAATATTTTCTAAACCTTAGACCCTTTTCAGTGGCGGCTGCCAATGACATAAAGTAGTAGAAATACGAGCATAAATAAATTACCCGAGATCATGACTGTGACGGCCAGAATGCTCCGTTTTCAATTAAACTGAAAGCCGGGGACGATATGGATATTTTGCGAAATGGGAAAATAATCGAATTTCAACTGAATAATGAGGGCCCCTCGATGAATGGCAACAGGAGAGCAGACAACACAAAGGGTATTTAACTCGCACTTAGTACTTTTTGTCCCCTGCCCCCCGCCGCGCCGGACCACCCCCTCCCCTCCGATTATATTGTCGTTATCGCCCCATAACGTATGCAGGATAAAACATGTATTATCTTCATTGCCAGTATCCATTTACCCCGGTTCCGTTGGCCTAATCCTTTGATTTATAATACGCTGCTGAAATATAGCCATCGGCCGCGATATATTTAAATTATTCGAGCAGTCAATTAACGAGATAGCTTTTGTGGTCGCGATTTGCTCACTGAGTTTAAAACCAAATTACTTATTCCGCTGATGTAATTAAAACGATATTTTACACTTGAATAGTCTAAAACTCCAAAACTGAGGTTTTCAATTTAAAGCAAACGTTGCAGGAAAATTCGTTTACATGTGTAAAAAGTCGGGCCCCAAAATTTATGAGTTTCTATTTGTCCAAAACCCGCATACTTATTAGTGAAGTCAAACACACCTTTTAAAACTCGCACCCTAACATTTGAGAAACTTGCCTCTGTTTGAACGGGCGAATTCTCGCCAAACATTTCATTGATACAAATAATTCTGCGAAGCGATATTTCACCCGAGGTTTAGAGAAGTCAGCAGGAAAAGTTGGTCGAGTAACTTTTTCGCATTTCGTTAAAAAAAACGGCGTGGATTAATTTGGGTGTCGGCGTAATACTTATTTACAATAATCCGACTTGTGGGAGTAGGAGCGCATGAATTGTTAGAATAAATTCCGTTTTCAGACGTAAAAGTGAATAGGGCTGCGTTGGGGCTGAAAAGTTTCTTAACAACATCGATTTTTCATACATCTTTTATTTTGCAAACTTAAAAATTGTTTCGAGTTTTTAGTGAGTTTGTCGTTTATCTAAATGTTTTTGGAATCGAATCCTCTACTAGTTCACTATGTATTACAACTTCTCGGTATGCGAACAACAAGTTTATCAAAAAATTACTCAAATGTTAGTTTTAGCACGCTTTTTTAGATTTTACACCGCACGTTCTAATATGATCTGCAACTTTTAAAACTTTCAAGGACAGAACGTCTAATGACGTTCCGATCCCAAGGTGTCATATTACCTATTATGAAATGACCCATGATTTCGATCCATGAAAGGGTTAATAAAAACATCGATGCTTACATCTCACTAGCCATCACTACAAGTTACGTATTCAGATCGTAAAACCACACTTTAAAAATTACGTGCCTCAACCCCGCATCCCTTTTTATAATCCCAAAGAATTCCCCCATAATGACCGTCTGTACGTATGGACGTTATTTTATCCTTACCTTTCGGATCCGTAACTTTTCTAATTAGACCCGAAAAATATAGCTAACCGCATTCTCGATTTATTACGTCGTATTTTTTTTGGAAGGTTACTGGGAAAATATTTGTACAGGCCAGTAAGCTGGTCTGGCTTAAATAGACTTGAGATAGGAAGCTTTTCAATCAAGCTGATAATGCTCAGTATATTTCGGAAAGTGAACACTTTCACAAATAAAATCTCCCTAGCATTATCTCGTTTTTCACAGGGTCCGCTTACCTAAGCTGAAGATTTGACAGGTCTGGTTTTTTCAGAAGCGACTGCACGTCTGACCTTCCAATCCGCAAAGGGAAAACCAGCCCAATACAGGTTATGTCACATACCACCGAAAACGTATTTATCCGGAATGTGGGTTTCCTCACGATGTTTTCCTTCACCGCTGAGCACATGATAATCATTCATGATCCAAACAAAAATTCGAAAACCAATTCGACAATTATTGGTTAGGCCTGTGCTGGATTCGAACCTGCGACCTCAGAGTGAGAGGCAAGCGTTCTACCAACTGGGCTACCACGGCTCGAGTTCCCAGTTGAGTATTAAGTCTTAATCCAAGCTCTAATATAAAACTAAAAATATCTACTATAAATATATACTCTATCTTTCGTTTATCTAAACACTCCACTATCGGGGTAGTAAACGTATCTTTGCATAGGTAAACAGACTCGATCCCTAACGGGGTGGACGCTATAACATTAGCATACTGCGACAGAAATCTCATGATTAACATTTTTATTAAACAAGGATTTGCATTAATCCTTTTTTATTCGTCAATTAGAAAGGTTATCGCGACCTGCCTCGTAAAGAGTTGGAATTGCCACCTATTGGGGTAATTAACAGAATGACTGCATTTAAGATGTTTAGATAAAAGTGCTTAAAAATTGGTTCCTTTATTTTTTTGGTGTAACAAATGAAGCTAGAAAATTCGCAGATAATAAAGTTCCGTGAAATATGAGGTTCAGGAACTTTTATACAATTTCATTTTTGACTATCTTTCTTAATTAAGATGTGCTGTTAGAGAAATTACCTAAATCATTCTTTTTCTACGAAAGTTACGAAACTTTTCCGTACGAGTATTAAATTGAAATGAAAAATATCTGTAGTACCTACCTATATATTTTATAAATGAAGGCGGCAATAAATGCAGACGCAACTAAGTATCATGATTATTTATTTGGTTGAGTCTATTTTAGTATGTAAGTTGTGTGAGTCGTACATCGGTGGGTGAATCCTTTAAAGTTTGGAGGAAGAAGATTCACCGTATACTTACTTTGCCTTAGAATCTGCTAACATATAACTACGTAGTAGTTTTGAAGCCAAATAATTCCTCATATTATATTACAGTCTGGCTTGTTCCTCGTGCTTCAAATTTGTTGTCAAACATCTGCGCAACAGACAGAGCACCATAGGAAATTACGCTCGGCTATTACTAGAAGCGGCGGTCGTAATAAATTGCTTGATGAATCTATGCTTTTTTGTTTGTAATGATAACGTGGAATACAAAAAATAAAGGATATAATACTCTATTATTATTTTTTACTTGCCTTATTTGCGTCGGAAGGCATTTACTACTTGGCCAGAGGGCGCCTCTAAAGGAGGGTTCCGTGCTCTGTGGCGCAACCCCTTCATCTTCTTGTCTCATTTGCATGCAACCAACTTGCGACTCTCAAGTTTTATACCAGAAACCTATCAAAGCTCACTTATACCACAGACTGTAAAAGGTCTAAAGTACCAATTCCTTAGAATTACCTATAAAATATGAGTTTTCGTCTCCAAGCGGTTATAAACCGTTGGAAACGATATCGTAGGTAACGTTCGAATGGTTCACGACGTGATCGATATCTTAAATTTTACGGCAATTAAAATTGCAGGCGTCAAACAAATAAACAATCATCACACAATGCATAAATTATGTATGTATGTGTACCTATGTAGAAGCGAAAATGTATGTTTCAAGAGCAAATGACAAAAACTATCATAGGCAGTGGCCCCGATTCTTGCAGAAACCTCCTAATTTTGTTTTAAGATATACCCGTCATTTTCTTTACTGTTGAAAAGGAAAGGGACGGATGATTGTCAACAAGTTAATTTTAAAATGAATGAATAACCCGTGCGAATGAAATAGGCATCTCGCTGGTACGTAATCCGTTTGACGTGCTGGCTACTTAATTCTGTCGGGTTATTGACCGATGTAAAAATTTAGACGGTTGTTTTAGATTTCTGCTTAAACTTGACGTGTATTCCATAAATTTTATGCCTGTCGATTACCCGTCCCTTTCTTTTTCAACGGATAAGAAAATTACAGATATAACTTAAAATAAAATTAGATGGCATCTGCAGGAATTAGAACCACTGCTTGTCTGACCTTCCAACTTACGAAGGGAAAACCAGCCAATGAGGTTTGGCTAAACGCGTTTTCGGGAATGTGGGTTTCCCTTCACCGCTGAGTGACGTGATAATCATTTATGTTCCAAAGATGAATTTGAAATTTCCATGCTGGATTCAAACCTGCGACCTCATAGTGAGAAGTGTTCGTCAAGAACTTCCAACTGCACAACCACGGCTCGGCTAACCGAAAACTTTTTTCTTAGGTTTTGTCTTCGCGCGTCTTGCGCATTTGCCACAGACGAATAAGTGAAAACTTATATTTATAAGACAAAAATGCCATCTCAGAAATACAAGGCAATCGTAAGGAGTCGATAAACCTGAGTTTGATTTATGTCTCGGTCGCGTAGCACCTGCATTTGTTATTCACCAAACGTCCCGTCTAGAGGTACTTCTTTCTATCAAAATTTACGCTAGATGATTCAGTTTAGGTTCGCTACAAGCTTCATATGTGAATTTATGACTACTAATTTTCTTTTCTAGATTTCATTTTTGTCAAATACAATACAAAATACTTTATTGCTCATACATAAAGGTACATAAAATACATAAGCTTACTATATCCCAACTGGGGCATCCAGGATTTATTTATTTTATTTATTTATTTTATTTTTTTATTTATTTATTTATATATAGACATTTGTAACATTACAGTATAAACCATTGCGTTACAAACAAGATTCTTATGGGCCTAAAACAAATTTACAATATTATAATGATAAATTGAACAATAATAAAGGAAGGATACACAAAATAATAACAAAACAATTCAATTAATAATAATGAGACAATACATAACAATAAAATAATTATTATTTAACTTATACTACTGACAGGCATCAATTTTTCAAATGCTTTTGCACATTCACTCAACAAACATCCAATCGCACTCTCAAACAAGTCGCAATGTGGTGCGGACGCGAGAACGAGATTGAGAAGAGCACAGACACGTAATATCGGCGTGTGGCGGTGCGCCTGCGTGCGCGCAGCGGGCTGCATCAGCAGCGGTGGCGCGCGGCGCGGCGGATGTCCCCGCCACGTCGGCACAAACACACGCACCAAGCGCTCAATCAGGTAGGCACTGTCAGTTTTACCCCGGATGATACTTAGGGCAAATCTGACAAGTGCTAAGTATCTCCGCAGTTGTAATGAGTCAAAACCCAAGCGACCCTGGAGAAAGAGCGTTGGATACATGTATGGGTAATACCCGCACCTCCTCTTGTACAAATAACGCAGAAAACGTTTCTGCACCTGCTCCAAAATGAGGTTGTATTTCCTCTCATATGGGATCCATACAACAGAGCTCGTTTCCAATATACTCCGAACAAGCGACGTATATAGAGTGCAAGTCGCCTCGTCCGAGAGGGCGGTGGCGTTCCTAAGTACAAACCCTAGGCGACGGTAAGCTGCGATCGCGATCGACTCGATGTGGTCCTTAAAGGTGAGCCTCTGGTCAAAACGTACTCCGAGGTCGCGTACACTTGTCACCCTGACTATCGGGACATCTCCCAACTTAAAGGTGAACTCACGCGGGCGTGACGAACGTGTAAAACTAATCACCTCACATTTGGCGGCGTTGAAGTATAGTTTATTCATTACACTCCAATCGTATACTCGACAAAGGTCCTCCTGAAGGGCCACTAAATCATCATCACCGCTGATGGACTTGACTAATTTAATATCGTCAGCAAACAGCAGCACGGTTGACTTTAAAATTACGTCTGGAAGGTCATTTATAGTGAGTAAAAAGAGCAGGGGGCCCAAATTTGAGCCTTGACTCACACCAGATGGTGTCCGGTAGTTATCTGACACAAACGGTCCATATTTTACAAATTGCTCCCTCCCCGACAAGTAATTCGCGAATAATTTTAATAGCTTCGGTGAAAAACCCAAAATGCTCAGCTTCGCCAACAACACATCGTTATCCACCTTATCAAATGCCTTCTGAAAGTCGAGGTAGATAACCTCTACCTGGTTCCCGCTATCCATTTCGGTTGAAATGTAGTCCACAAGATGAACCAAATTAGTGGAAACCGATCTACGAGGCAGAAAACCATGCTGGGCATCAGAAATGTGTGGTTGACATTGGGGCAACAGATGGGCATGCATCGTCATTTCGAATACTTTCGCAAGAGAACATAGAATCGCGATAGGACGATAATTCTCAACCGCAAGCCTCGATCCAGACTTAGGAATAGGGATGACGCGGGATTGTTTCCAGCGTCTAGGGTAAACACCAGTGTCGAGAATTGAATTAAATAAGAAAGTAATAGGTTTGAGAAGCGCATCGGCACAACCATTAATTACGAATGCAGGCATGGCATCTGGCCCCGGTGAAGAAGCTGGCTTTAACTTTTTAATGGAAGCGCGTACATCCGCCTCTGTGATGGAATTTATATGGACACGATTAGAGCCAGAGTCATAAATGGAACCAGCTGATTCCCAGTCCAAACAGGGTTCGTTAGAGAGGAACACTGAGCCAAAGTATTCAGCGAATGCTGCAGCTGCGCCCTTTCCACTAAACTCGTCACCACGCCACGTAACCTTGGGTTCAATACCACCACTGTTTCGCAATCCATTTACAAAGGACCAAAATTGTTGCGGATTCATACGTATTTGATCCGAGATCCTGTGCATGTAGCTTTTATAGGCTTTTACTATGTCTTCTTTGATTCTACATCTAAGACGTGCAAATTCCCTATAATACGTGGGCTCAGAAGTCCTTTTCCATAGGCGATGATAATAGGCTTTACAGCCGATATCATGAATTATGGCTTGTGTATAATAAACCGGATAGGATCTGACGGCATTGGATTCATCTCGCACCTTTCTAGGGACGCAACTATCAAAAATATTAAAAACAGTGTCGTAGAAATATTTTACAGCGAGTTCCGTATCTTTAATATCGTACAAAGCTTGCCAGTCGACCGATTGGATCAGGAGGTACAATTGGTAATAGTCTGCCTTGGAAAAGTTCCAATCCAAATTCCTGTCCACGTTTGATGGGTCAATTCTAGGCGCCCTACAATTCGCATACTCTATTTTGACAATCAGTGGCGGATGATGAGGATCGATTTTTGTGAGTACTTCTAATGGGGAAGCTGCACATACCTGAACAGCACCTGCCATTTCTTCACTGGTCAGCACCACATCTAGACATCTTTCATTCTTATTAATCACGCTATTATACTGGTAAAAGTTACACATAGCTAAAAAACAGTGGAAATAATTATTGACACAATCGCTGGCACTATACGAATTTAGATCGCCTAAGATTAATATTTTTGCACTTGAGTGTTTGGTGCACACTTGCTCAACACTGTTGAACCATTCGAAATAACACTCGTCATTTGCTGAAGGCGGGATATAGAAAACGTTGACATATACATAGGAGTCGTTTATCGAGAATCTAGCCCAGATGTCCTCACACCGCTCACACTCATAAGACTGAATGCGTTCAAGGTGTAATGGGGAGCGCGCGGCAAGCATAACACCTCCTCCGTCGCGCATCACCCGGTCTCTTCTTAATAACTTCCAATCCCCGGTACAGAGCTCCGCGTCGTGAATTGAGCTGTCCAAGTTCGTCTCAGTTATCGCAACAAGATTAACATCAACCAGCAATGAGAGGTTTGTTCGGAATGTAAACAACTTTGATTTCAACCAACGTGCATTCTGATAATAAGCTGCCAGTCTGAACTTAATACTCGAACGACTATTTACCCTTTGTTTCGCTACTGTTGTTATCGCGGGCCTTACGAAAGGGCAGCGACCAGGGCTTTATACAGATGCCTTGTGGCCAAGCTTCAGGTGCCATGATTTTATCAGCCGAGCCAGACGCTATAGTAAGCTTAAAGGATGCATAGTTACCTCTGGCTTTCAAAGGCTCGATTGAGATGGTTTCAGCACGGCCACATATGGTGTCCAGATGGTCACGTATTTGATCTACCGATGTCCCCGTTTTCACATAATACAGGTGCAGTTGGCGGGTCCGCTCGGAGGCAACAAGCTGTGTTTTACCGGGCGTGGCGGAACCATAAGTGACGCGAGACCGCCTTTTCCTAGTCACTGTAGTCCATGTGCCTTCCTCTCCGGAGTTGGTGTCTCGAGATGGGGCCTCAGTGTACGCAACAGGAACAGAATCGGTAGCCGTTGGGCTTACATTAGTCGAGCGGCCGCCGCTCGGAGGACCTTGCTTCAGCGACTGCCGGGGACCTTCACCGCCTTTCTTCACGATATCTGCAGTTTTGCTCTTCTTAGTCACTGGTATAAAACTTTGACTATTCAAAGAATGGGATTCCCCATAGCTAACGTCAGCTCGCTCCAACAGTAACAGCCTGTCCTCAATGGCACTAAGTTTGCTGGTTAAATTACTGACAGCATTATTTAACAAGGCAGCAATCTTGTTGGTTATGGTGTCGCTTATTTTATCAGCTAATCTGTCACATAACGCGGTACTTAACTCTTCCCTAATGAATTCTCGTAGCCCTCCAGGATTCATAGAATCTTCGATGAATGTATTGTCCATACATGCATATGGTGAGCTCTGGGTGGCCACGGGAGCACGACGTATGGTCACATTTTCATCATCAAGGCCTGCATGACGCGCCACAGGGGTGTCCACATTAACATGTAGGTTTTTTGGCTGCTTGCAATAACAGGCCTGACACTTCCAAATACTTCTGCGCTCGGCGGTCATAGTGCCATAAAAGCGCTCCTCACTAACATTGGCGCAATCCAGGCAGTAAGTCTCATTGCAGAGACTACAAAGCAAGTGCCTTCTGCAATCAACTTCGCTCATACAACCCGCACACTTTACCGTACTCATAGTTGCGTAGGTATCTCACAGTGACTGGATACCACGAACACGGCGCGCGATGAATGTGCAACGCGTAGCTGCAGCTACAACCGTAGGTGGCGCGTAGATGATACATCCATCGCAAGATGAACTAAATATCTACACCTCACCAGGCTTTCTGTTACGGTGTTATTAAAGGCACATATCAAATCAATCAAATCAAATACACTTAATTTCAACAATCAAACATAACATGAATACAGTACAGTTTGGGCGGCCTTATTGCTCTAGAACAATTTCTTCCAGGCAGCCGCTACCAGGAAACAAACATTTACTAAACTACTTATAAAATATTTAAGTAGGTACAACATTTGTACCATTGATGGGTTTTTCCTTTGAGCTTTCACTTCTCCTGTCGTCAGTTTCTGTTAAAAGTTATATTTTACACATACAACTCTCTTTTCATTCAAATTGCCTGTTTAGACTCTGAAAATGGCTTCCTGTTGATTCCTCGTCGATAATAATCGAGATTTCTAGATAATTTTATAACTATGAATTCGAATTTATCGATGATATTATTAGCACAGCTATGAGACACACAAAAGGATAACATTATTTTCACATTTTATTTTCTCCCAAACACCCACACGATGCTCAAAACGAATCGCTTTCGCTCCCAAAATAGTAAGAAAAAGAATGAATGTTAATCCGCATAATGTGAGTGACTTCTAACCTCTGAAAGATTTATTCAGTACTATGCTCTCGGGAGGCGTAACTCGTTTACGAATAAATAACTATCACGAAAAGACGCGGGATTCAGTGATACACGCGCGAGACAGATAGGATTAAGTGCGTGATTACGGCAAGTCTTGGATAAAAAAAACATTTATTTTTAAATTTTCCAATGAAAAGATTATATTAAAAATCTCAAGGATAGATACACCCATAGACTTTCGCAAAGGCCGGTCATAGGATGGGTGACCACAAAAAAAAAGTTTTCATCTCGAGCTCTTCGGCGCTTCGGAAGGCACGTTAATCTGTTGGTCCCGGCTGCATTAGCAGTCGTTAATAACCACCAATCCGCACTGGGCCCGCGTGATGGTTTAAGGCCGGATCTCCCTATCCATCCACAGGGAAGGCCCGTGCCCCAGCAGTGGGGACGTTAATGGGCTGATGATGATGATGACAAGGAATTAAAAGACAACTTGCAGCCACTTCTAATACGTTCTAAGATTTTGTTTATATAGCACTCACCCATGCTCAGGGCTTCCGGCCAAGTAGTTAATGCCATATGTGGCAAATCTACAATAAGTCACGTCAAAAAAAAAAGCTCGTACTGACAATCAAATGTTAACAAATGTTGTTTGATAATTGTGTTGGTGTAATGGTTAACAAGCTCGACCCGGCTTCTCAAGTGCTGCGGGTTCAAGTCCCGTTCGAGTCAGACTTTTTGACTTCTCTTTGGAAGTTGTAAGAGGGATAAAATGTTTTTTAAACCATTAGAAAAATTATTATATGGACTATCATACTTGGAATAGCCTAATATACGGTTCACCGTGCCTATCGATGTGTTAAATGTATTCCTCTAGTTATCAAATAACTTGTATATATACCTACATTGATTTAAAAGAAGTTTTGCTGTTGCAGTTTCTTGTCATTTCTTCTCCTCAGCCATAACACCTTGCGAAATGACGTAGATACATAAATGATAAATTGACTTTCAACAAGTTTATCTATAATAATGGGTCTAGGGCCATCGTACATATCAAAAATGTTTGCAAGTTGTATTTTGATAATTTACTTGTAGCTGTGCTCATCCTAGCTGTGTTCAGTTTGTGAACGCACCCCTTAACTGACAGATAGCTGTCACTACTGTCAGTGAACTGTCAAGAGAGAGACTCTCGACTGTTGTAACGCCCACGCATGTTATTGTTTTGTACCACTTTTGTACTGACCGATTTATTTTTTTTCGTTTTGGTTTTCCCCGAAGGGTAAGGCAAAGGGAACTATGCCCATACAGCCATGTCTTACGTATTTTTTTCTTGATGATTAATGAAATGATGAAAGGTGATGATGATGAAACCTAAGCCCCCACCCTCAGAGTAGACTCCTACTCCGAACCCCAAACGAATTAACTCAAAAGTCCGCATAAACTTTCGAGTTATGAAGCGGCTTCCTGGCACGAAGCGAAAATAGGCAGATACACTTTGTTTATTGAATACTCCGATATAATAACACTCGCGAATGTCTTCCGACTAACTTAATGCGGTCATTAACCACAAAACACCACTTCGTATTAATTATTTAGATTATTCAATGAAGAAAGCAACTGTCCCGTTCCCGTCTCCCGCCAAAAAGCCTTGTACTGACCGATTTGTTAAGGATAAAGTTATTGTGATTTGTGACATTGTGGAAAGCGTCAATAAACTATTCGTCCAAGTGGAAGGCACGTTAAGCCGTTGGTCCCGGTTATTACTTACTGATGCATCCAAGCTATAAATGTTTGTTTCCTTTTGTTGGTTGCCTGGAAGAAATTGCTCTAGAGCAATAAGGCCGCCCAAATTGTACTGTATTCATGTGTTTTGTCTGATTGTTGAATTTTTAGTTCTGTGCAATAAAGTATATTTGATTTGATTTGATTTGATGTAAGTACGTAGTCGTTAAATGAGTCATGTCAGGGGCCTTTGGCGGCTCAGTAATAACCCTGACACCAGGGTTGATGGGGATGGTAATTCACCTCACAGTCCACAGAGAAGAAGAAGAAGTGGAGTAGTTCTATTATTGAGAAGGAGATCTAAGGATACCCTGCACCCGTCTCCTCGAGCGTATGTATTAAAACGATACCTAAACTATATGACAGGTAAGTAAAACAGTACGGACTTGCCAAAGTAACTAAACGGGTAGGATTTATAGCGCGGCATCCGTCGCGCTGGCTCCCAATTAATCTGTGCAAACGCCGCACATATATCAATAAGCCCAGTCAAGTGGAACGTAGGGGGATATCTTACGTACTATACTCGTAATAAGGATTATTCTATAACTACTGAAGTCACAGTTGAATGATTGTATGAAACGTGATGAGAGAACGTCGAGCTGGAACAATTAATTGGACGGTTACCATTCTTTGTTTTTCCGTGCTGAAGCAAAGAAAAAGAATCTGAAAAGAAAAACGATTCCACCGAAAAATTCACATAAGCAAGATGACCCGGTTGTGTAATGTTAACACGCTTATCTCGGCTGGACAAGAAATTTCAAGAAAAAATTACAAGAATTTTCAATTTTCAAGGTTCAAATTCCGTCCAAGTCCAAATTTTCAGATTTATAGTTCCTTAAGATTTTTTTTTAAACAGACACATTTTAGGAAAATCTAAATATATGTATACGACTACCTATACGGGCTGATCCCCTATCACCATACGGTTCATCATTATCCATCTTAGGACTATATATCAAAAGTGGCTGCAAATAGACTTCTGATTATTTGTGGCTCTGCCCACCCCTTCGGGGAACATGGGCGTGAGTTTATGTATGTATAGGGTAAGGTGGTGCAAGAGTGCGCAGGCGATAAGAGTGCGCATATGGCTCTGTGCAAAAACTGAAAGATATTTGCTGCTAATTTCAATCATGTTTTGAACACCTACTATGCCGGTTTACACTCCCCAAAAATAATCGCGATTGAGTGAAAACTGTGTCTCTCAGGTAAGCCCGAAGTTTTTTAATGCTTTTTATGTTAAATATCAACTATTTCAATGTGTGATTGTTTCAAAAAACAACCCACTACAAGTATTTGATTACAATTATTAAACAACCTAACATGTCAACTTGCCGCTCGAAAGAAATAATTATAATCGCTGCGCAGAGATGGTGCTAGTAAAGTCATTACTGCGATTTGAGAAAAAATGTAAGAGTGCGCACTACGAGGGTGTGTAAGATGGCGCGTGCGTACTCTTACACTACGGTGGATATTTTAGTGATTTCTAATTTTTATGCAATTTTTATTGACTTGCAGCATTACCAGAAGATAAAGGAAAACTGACCGACAAAATTGTCCACTTTCGTTATTAGAAAGAAGAAGCTCGTAAATGCGTCAATGGAGGTGAAGTAAGAGATCGGTTGCTAAATCTCTTGGAATTGCGGTATCTACTTTAAGAAAGAGGTTGCTCAGAACTTTAATTGCAATCAAATCAGGAAGATATGATCTTACATTTCCGATAGAAGTAGAACAAAAAACCAAAAAGCCTCGATTAGATTTTAAGACGCCTAAAAAGCCTAAGAATGCTCCCAAAATAAAAAAGTGGAAATGTGGAGGGTGCGACGTAATATATAAAAAAACCTATTGATGAAGACTAGATTGAGTGCTCCGGATGCAAAAACTGGTGGCATGAAAAATGTACAGCGTATACAGGCGTAGGAGCTTACATATGTGCCTTTTGCGTGGACAAATAAACTGCGCACTCTTATCCGTCTCATAGCGCACTCTTACACACACCTGAGTGTAAGAGTGCGCAAATCTCATTTTGTGATTTAATTGAAATACGTCCAAAGATAATTATTATAGATGAAAATAATATATTCCAAATAATAGTCTATTAGTTACTGTATAATATTTAATAGAGTTGATTTTCCTAATTGCTTTTGTTTTATTTTTAGAACTAATTGAACTTTAAGTGCGCACTCCTGCACCACCTTACCCTACTAGTTGGTCACAGGGTACCAACTGCAGCCTTTATATTAATAAAGGTAATGACAAATGTAGAAAAAGCTCCTTTTCCTGCTTTCCACAAGACCGATGGACACCATAATCTACGCAATTATTAAACATACCCCGTACTAATTACTAAAGTCACAGCTTGTTTTAAATCTCCGAATATATAACTGCCATTAAGTCGTTCTTACGACAATTAATTAGTATAATACTGCAATTCCAAGCACAAATCTCTATGGAGTTTCTCAGATGAATTATGTTTGTTCTTAGTTTATTATCCTTAGTATAATTATCAAGTCCATAAAATTAAGAAGGCCCGCCTCATAATGTCTGTTTCGAAAATTATAATTTTTAGTTGACATAATTTATTATAAAACCTAGCAAGTGCAATTTGAAAGCTAGTATTTTTGCGGGTCCTTAGGGACATAGGCTACATAAATTGGTTTCCAAATGCTTTGTCTAGATTTAATTGAAATACGTCGTTGAATTCTCAAGTTCCTTCAAGTTAATGACTTATAGATTACACCCAAAATGAATTTTAGTTTTAATGAATAAAAAGCTCAAATTATATCTATAACAGAATTTTGTTAGGTACTTCTAAATTTGATATTGTAGCTTTTTGTTTTTTTTGACTCATTGTAGATTTGCCGCAGATGGCATTAACTACCTACTTGGTCGGACAAATGGGGAGCGCTGAAGGCTCTCGCCCGATATAACGTTTAAGACAACAGGCCTGAAGGTGCCCAGTTGGGCACAGACCGCAGGATATTTTTTTTTAATTAAAGTGTATCGTTTAACATTATAATGAATATTTTTCACGAAATTAAGAGAACTTAATTTGTAGCGCCAAGATCAGGATCCATACATTTCAAATTCTTCTATATTGAAAAAGCACGTGTTTTTCCTTTTCAAGATTTTAATTTATGTCGCGATCCACATACACATGAGCGCGATATGTCACATTCCCGAGTAATGCATTTTCGGAGGTATGTAACCTAACCTGTATTTTCCCTTCGCGGGTTGGAAGGTCAGACAGGCAGTCGCTTCTATAAAACACCGGACCTGTCAAATCGTCAGGTTAGGTAAGCGGACCCTGTGAATCAAAGATGTTGATGATGTCGCGATCTGGGGTCAATCTTGTTTATTTTAAACGACTACACTATGCTTTTCTACCGGGTGAGGGTCTTCAGCGCTCCCCATTTGACCGTCCAAGTATTGAATGCCGCTTGCGGTGTATCTGCAATAAATCACGCCAAAACCTGTGCTTTTCGTAGACGTTTGCAACTAGGCTGTAACCTGATCTATAAAATGTATTTGCATCGGGTGCTCAATACTTTCAGTACGGTTATATGAACGTTTAACTTATAGGCATATTATATAGACGTCTATCAAATACAAAATACAAATACAAATCTTTATTGGTAACGTAAGCTACATGTCATTGGTAAGTACATTAATTAAGTGTATACATTATTATAGCAAAGATTATCATGAAAGATCAGCATATCCATCGCTAACCTACGACGGTCATAAGACACGTTACTCGGCCATTTACATGCTAGCCTCACATTAGGGTCCATAATCAGAGCATAATTCGCAGCCACGCCCTCGCTAGACAATAACTTTTACAATAGACTCGAAGATTGGAAAAAATTCAAAGCACTTTTTGTCGAAATTCGTAAAAAAATGTTTTTGTATTGTGAACGCACAATAGACGAGAGGAAATGAGAGTCTGGGCCCGTGCAGTGCTCAATTTAGCCCGCACTCGCTCCGTCGCCCGGCGTTGCTCGCGCATATTGAATGCGGTATTGTGAGCGTAGGTACTCTATAACACTTCGTTTAAATGTGACTTTTAAAATAGTTTTAGAATTGGCTGAGTGGCTTTGGAATATGGAATTCAGAATGTTTACAAGAAAGTCAATTAATCAATTATTGCACACTCAATTAGGTACCTACATTGTAAAAACTTTAATATTTTTTGACATTTCGTTAACCTCCTACAATGGCAAATATATTTAACGAAAAAGGGGTGGATATGTAAAGTTTGGCTAAAGTAGGCTGAACCAAATTAAAATGTATGTATTCAAGGACATTTATTTTTTAAATATTACTTAATTACACTTACTTAAAACTAATGTATTGAATAAGAAACCACACCAAGTCACATTATTGTACTCCATGGCAAAATATTTAAGTACTGCAATCTTACTAAAGAGAATACAAATAAAATCAGGCATTACTTTGAGGAATTCCATTGCAATACCTTATTTACAATTAGTTGTTTCATCATATTTCAAATTAAAATTTTCCTTTCAAATTTCTCCCGACCATATATACAAAACTAATCTAGCCTATGAGCACCGCAGACAGCTTTGTACCTCGACACAACGTAAACGTACGTCCCTTTGAATGCACGCATATTAGCCGCAGCCAATTACTCGTACCATAAAACCCATAATAATACCTAAGCTTTTAATTAATTACTGCCCGCCACCAACAACTTCCTCTGGAAACTGCTCTCTATAACAGAGGATGAACATTTTCTGTCTGCTAGGAAATTTAAATGAACGATGGGAGGATTATTTTCGTTTTTTTTTTATAGACAAACAAATATAAATGGAGTTGCCACAAGTTGTTTATACAGGATGTTGGTGACATCGTAACGAATACTCAATAATCATGATGTTCTTTTTTTTAATTCTATACTTTTGCGACGGAAAATTCCACTTGATATCAACTCGGAATCATAGTATGAATCATCCCTCAAAATTTTCGTTATGATGTCTCTAACACCCTGTAATTTCGCATTGTTTCCCACAATGGTGATACTTATAAAGGAAGAAATTAAAAAAAGGAAAAACTGACAGGGACCTTCGATTTAATTAATAGGTAAGTATGTTATTTTTCAAGGATGTATTTAAAATACCAAAAAAAATACTCCGGTGTTACTCAACACCTTTCTAATTAGACTGGGCCACACCTATTTCATTACATTTGCATAATACACACCCTTAAAAACAAGGCTGGAACAGAATCTCACCGAGATGTAATGAAACAATTCCTACGTGAATGACCTTTGTCCGACGCAATTTTGAAATAGTATTTTTATTTTCCTCGCAAATAAAAAATATTTTGAAACAACATTCTGGCTGAAAAACTCATAACGCAAACATAGGGAAGCGAAAAAAACAAAAAAGTGGAAAAAACATTGAATGAACAAACAATCTCCGGGGAAACTAATTTATGCGGCGTATTCACCGAGCCGAAGAAGAAAATCTCTCTTTTATGTTTTGGCAAAGATTTAATATAAAAATTACTTTTCGCGTTATCATGTGTGTTGGTGTCGAGGACTAGTGACGGGGGCAATAAATAACAGTCACTGTAGTATCGGCATCAATTCAAGATGGCGCAGCACTGATACATTATAATACAATAAAACTTACAAAAAAAAACACTATAAATCTATAAGGCCGCTTATTGTGCTTATTTTATCCGGTGGTTACTGTCCTATATTATTTTTTGCAGTAAAAAATGATTGATTGATTGAAAAATCATTTTAAAAATAGATTTAGTTTTAGGAAGGTTTTGAGTAGTATATGTATTATTCCAGACACACATTTCTTGTTCACATTGTAACTAAAATTACATAAGCGCAACGCTATTATAATTTCTTCTTAACTTTATTACAAGCTGAAAAAATGAATAAAAATAATAAATAAATCGAATTAAAATAGCCAAAATTTATTTCCTACTACTTCTCTACTGGATAGCCGATACAACTAAATAGCAGTTAGACCGAAGCTCCATTGGGTTGTGTACCAGGTTCAAGATAAATTATGAAATTCTGATTACTAAATAAAGACAGATCTAAAACTTAAGAAAAACATTTTATCTTTCTATTTAACTTATTTATGAATTTTAATCAAGAAAAACGTAATAACAAGTTCGACATTTTATCGGTTTTTTTTATGACGTCAGCTTGTGCTTTTTAATACAAATTCCATAGTAATTTAGTCTTTTGACGTTAAGTAAAAAGTAACTGATTTGACTTGTTGAGAGTAGATTATATGAGTAGTATATGACCAGATTTCAGTTATACTACATTGATACGAGATATATTTGACTAAATTAGAGATGTCCTAAGAAACGTTTAAACCATCTACTCTGAACCAGCGTGCCTGTATGAAATGATTGATTAATGTGGAGGAAGCAAGAGAAGTATGTCGGAATCGAAGCAAATGGAATTCCATAGTCTGCTTACCCCGGCGGGAAATAGGCGTGACTTTATGTGTGTATCAGTACTAAGGTAGCAGAAATACTACGCGTCTGTAAGAACATCCCTAAGGATAGGGATAGTCAAGTCATTCTATTGAGGGTGCGTTCCGCTTTAGAAGATTATCTCATGCGTGACAGCTGGTGAGCTTTGCCACCCTGGTACTTCGATTGCATTGTAGGGCAGGTAAATCCTTCTATTGTTTATTAAATTACGTCTAATATCTAGTATGTTGTTGAGTTTCATACATGAAATGACATGTTCTGAGACAATGAAATGAATAAGGAATTATAATGCACTATTAAATTCATCCCTGGCATTACGATTGATGCTAATGGATCAAAACTGGCTTCTCCTGAACTGCGAATACACATACATGCATAAGGTCACGCCTATTTCCCGTTGGGGTAGGCAGTGGCCACGGAATTTCACTCAGTACTATCCTGATACCATTTTCGCTCCTCCACTCTCATCATCATCAAATACCTGGCTTTCCTCCAAAACTAACGGATTTGATCGCGGTATGTACAGTCATGAGCAATATCATTTACCCACTTTAGAACCCTGTCGCACTATCATATTTGACATTTAATGAGACTTACTGTTTAATTTGTCAAAAAAGGTAATGTGATATGGTTTCAATGTATACATATTAGTACTCATGACCTTACGCCTAGGGCTTTTTCTACTACTGGGCAACTAAAACTAAAATGTATACATAATGCGTGTTATTACTTCAATGCACCTACTTATATCGATATTAAAGCAAAGCACTTGATAGCGTAGGAAATTATTTCATAAGGTTTTTGGTTGATACTTTCAATTAAATATGCTAAACATGTATCCGAACACTCTAATGTCATATGAATGTCAACACGCTACGAATTTCCGTTCTTTTAATGTAACGTTTTAAAAATACTGAAATATAAAATGTATTATTCTTTTTACAATAATTTATGTACTTTTTGATGATGTTTAACTTTAATATATTAGGACAATTTATTCCTTATTTTGTAATGTTGCCATTACTCTTGGAGCGATTCTGATTGGTCGACGTGTCGTTGACGTGATAGAATTTTGCTAGCAGTGTGGGGTAAAGGTTTTATAAGGCGTAGCATGGCGCCGATTACCTCAGTCTCAGTCTGGGAGTGATCAGTGCCGCAGCCAGATTACAGAAGATAAGTATTCTTTATATTGAATTGCTATAGCTTGCTGTACATAAATGTGTGTTTCGAGTTACTTATAATATATTTATATATATTTCATATATGCTTTGTAAAATGTAACTATGTGCTTTAAAAGATGTGTTGCTGTGGAGTTTCTTGCCGTTCTTCTACACAGCCATAACACCTTCCGAACTGGCGGTAGATTCGTAATAAAATAATGCTTAAATGATAATACAATATTTTTATTATTTTGTCAATGTATCTACGAATATGTTTAATATTCGTAAACATGAATTTATTCTACTTTCTATACCCAACACATGTTATTGAATTGGTTTATTAAACGGTGGTTCATACCTACAAATGAATTAGTTCTTTGATATATGAATACCCACAATTTTAGTAGTTCCTTAAATTGGAAATCTATTTGGATACGAATATCTTTTATATGCTATTTAATATTTATTACATGGCTATGTCGTAATTACATGATTGGTAGTTGTTTGTAACTATTATATTACAACCATATTTATATTGAACTTACTTTTCTTCTCCTTCTTACATTATTTTCCAATGAGATTACAGGTAATCCATATATCTACCTTTAAATAAAGTTATTACGTATTGAAAGCTCGCTTTTCTTTGTAATCTTAATAACTCATTTATTTTTGAAATCTAACATCAGAAGTGGGATACGTTAAACAAATATTAATCCTCGCCCTATACCAATTTCAGGATGGATATGGAGATGCTTGAAGGACTGCTCAAGGCGATTCGAGATGCTGTGTCATCTAATAGTCGCCATGATGATGATGTCGCGTTGCCGCCCTTTGATCCAGCCACGAGCGACAGCGGCGCTGCAGCTTGGTGCAGCAACATCGAGACTCTATCGAAGGATCTCAACTGGAGCAGTGTCACCACAGTTGCTAAAGCCGGTAAGGCCCTAAAGGGCTCTGCTCTATTATGGTTTGAGACTTGGGAGCCTACGGATGGAAGAACCTGGAAACAATTCCGCACAGATATCTCTGATTTGTACCCCGAAAAAAAGAATCTCACTGATAAACTCAATAGGGCTGTACAGTTTACTTCGGATTCTGCAGATTCTTATTGCGAATACGCTAGGGAGAAACTTAGATTGCTTCGTAGTACAAAAATAGCTTTTACTGAATCACAACTTATCGAGTTAGTGTGTGGAGGTATTATTGACGTCAATGTAAGGATGGCTGCTTTCAATAACAGCGTTAAATCAACTGCTGAACTTATTGCGTTATTTACAAGTTACATTAAACCCAAAAAACGTCCCATTGACACGACCGGTGTTAAAGAGTCCATTACTGGAACTAGTCTAGCTAAACGTGCCAAAGTAGAATCGGGTCCCAGTGGAAAACTTTGCTTTCATTGTAACCAACCGGGCCACGTTAGGTTCCAGTGCCCCAACCTTAAAGGTAGCCATGGTCAAAATAATCTCAAAACAAGTGAAAAGCCTAGAAAATTTTGTACTTTTTGTAAAAAAAACGGTCACATAGAGTCCGACTGTTTCTACAAAACGAAAGCATCGGGTAACAACTCTGCAGTAGGTCAACCCCGTGTTAATTTTTTAGGCAATCTGAATTAAAATTGACTACTGTTTCTATCAACGATACAAGGATACAATCTCTTATTGATACTGGAGCTAGCTGTTGTCTTATCAGGGAATCTGTTGCGAAAAATATTAATTATCCGTTGATCCCGGAAACCTTGCGCTTGACGGGTATTGGTAATGGTAGTTTATATACCATTGCAAAAACTACTGTCCCGGTGAGATTTGATAATGTATGCTTGGAATTGATTTTGTATGTAGTCAACGACAGTGACCTACAATATGACGTTGTAATTGGCAGAAATGCCTTGCAAAATACGGATGTTGAAATAATTTTCGATTCGCTTGGTTGTAGACTGGTCCGAAAGTCAAAATCCGTACCCACAGTAAATTTAGTTACTACTACGAGGTTAATTGATTCCAAATTCGTAGAATTAAATTCAATTATAGAAAATTTAGACACTGAGTTACAAAATGGTATTAGGCAGATTTTTCAAAAATATCCCTCTGTTTTGGAGGACATTGGAACAGTTAAGACCGGTGAAATGAACTTGAGATTAAGGAAGGATGATATTGTTAACTATAGGCCATATCGTTTGGCCCCGATTGAGAGGGAGAAAGTAAATGAGATAGTCAAAGATTTACTTGCTAAAAACATTATTAGGGAGAGCGACTCACCTTTTGCCAGTCCTGTTCTTCTTGTAAAGAAGAGGGACGGGGGTGAAAGAATGTGTGTCGATTTTCGAGCACTAAACAGGATGATTGAGAAAGACAGGTACCCTCTTCCTCTTATCGAGGATCAGATCGATAAACTGGGCAAATCAAAATTTTTTATCTCAATAGATATGAACAACGGTTTTTACCAAATACCAGTTTCTTCAGAATCTAGAAAGTATACCGCATTTGTGACGCCGGACGGTCATTACGAGTTTCTTAAAATGCCGTTTGGTATTTGTAATGGTCCGTCTGTGTTTCAGCGAGCTATCTCCAAAGCCGTGAAGCACCTAAATTTTCTATTGGTCTATATCGATGATATACTTATTCCATTCTCGACTATAGAACAGGGGTTGAAATACTTGGAGGACACAATATGTGCACTTAGCTCTGCAGGATTTACGGTTAATGTCAAAAAGTGTAAATTTTTTGTCAATAGTATTGAATATTTGGGTAGGCACATATCGCAGGAAGGAATTAGGCCTAGCGAATCGAAGGTATCTGCTCTCATAAATTCTCCAATCCCTACCACCGTTAAACAAGTGCGTCAGTTTATGGGTCTTGCAAGTTATTTTCGTAAATTTATCCCCAATTTTTCGACTCGTACAGCTTGTATTACCAAGTTAACCAAAGACAATCAGAAATGGGAGTGGGGTCCCGAACAGGACGCGGCTAGAGACTATGTACTGGGACATCTGACATCAAAACCTTTATTGGCTGTTTTCAACCCGGAGCTACCGACTGAAGTGCACACTGATGCAAGTTCACTGGGATATGGTGCTATGTTGGTGCAACGGGTTGGTAATGAAAAAAGGGTTGTTGCCTATTATAGTCGTAGGACTACACCTGCTGAGTCCCGGTACTGCTCATATGACCTGGAAACGTTAGCAATTTATAATGCACTTAGACATTTCAGAGTTTATCTTTTGGGCATAAATTTTTTGATAGTTACTGATTGCAATTCAATTAAGTCCACAATGAAAAAAAGGGACCTCTCTCCTCGCGTTGCAAGGTGGTGGACGTACCTTCAGGACTTTAATTTTGAAATTGATTACAGAAAAGGAAAATTTATTAGTCATGTCGATTTTTTGAGCCGCAATCCCGTACGGAATCCTACCGAAAGTGACTTAAATTCACACCATAAACCCACTTTACCCCAAAGTTCGGACGATGTTCACAAACAGGGTCATACTTTAAAAAAACTCGAAATTAACCTAATTAATAACGATCGATCTTGGTTACAAATTGCCCAAACTAATGACCCGGAAACACAGGCTTTGATAGAGAAGGTAGAATCAGGTGAATTAGATCCAAACCAATATTTATTGCAAAATAATTTATTATGTTACAAAACTCAGCCAAATTTAGATCCCAAATTTTATGTTCCGCAAGGGTCGAGACTCGGGCTTTTACGTCTGTATCATGACGAGAATTGCCATACCGGTTTTGATAAAACTATTCATAAAATTCGCGAAAATTTTTGGTTTCCCCGCATGTCTGCGTTTGTTAGGAAATATCTATCGCACTGTCTAGTTTGTGTAACCCGAAAGTCTCATTCTGGTGCAAAACAGGGCTTGTTACATCCTATTGAAAAAACTGCCATTCCTTTCCACACAATCCACTTAGATTGTACAGGGCCATTTCCACGAACGAACGAAGGATACAGATATATTTTAATTATTATGGATGGCTTTACAAAATTTTGTCTATTAAAACCTTTAAAAACTCTGAGTACTGAGGAATTGATACCTTTGATTCGTGAAACTATAACCTTGTTTGGCACCCCATCTCTAGTAGTCACAGATAGAGGGACTAACTTTAGTTCCCATCAAATTCAAACTTTGTTCAGAAATTTGCAAATCGAACATCACCTAATCGCGACAGGGACGCCTCGAAGTAACGGTCAGGTAGAGCGTTATGTTTTAACAGTATGCGACATGTTAAATGCAGCCTGTAATGGTGAGTCAGACTGGCCAAACGGTTTATTTAAAGTCCAACAAACAATAAATACAACTGTTCAAAAATCGACAGGGTTCACTCCGCTTCGCTTATTAATCGGTGTTGATGCTAATATTCCGTGTGTTCAGGCTCGTTTAAGAGATATTGACGCAACTGCACAAAATGTTGATGTGTTATCTGAACGACAAGTAGCTCAGGAACGATTACTTAGGGTTGCAGAAAAATTTAAGGCTCGATTTGATCAATTTAGACGAAACAATCAAAACTTTGAAGTTGGCAATATAGTTTACTGTAATCAAGATCACAGGCGTAATGAAAAGTTAAGTGTGAAATTTAAGGGACCTTATGAAATCACAACAATACTTCCTAACGATCGGTTCTTACTTAGAGGAATAGGAAATTTGAGGAATTTGACTGTTGCCAAAGAAAAATTGAGATACTGGCCAGGCGAATGGATTGAAGAAAATGCTGTTGTTGAAAATGCCATTTTGAATCAGTCTGAATAATTTTTTTTTACGTTTAAATCAAGTTTTAAAAATTCTATTTGTTTTCATTATTATATACATATTTTTTACAATTTTTTAATCAAGTTTGAATAATTCTATTTGCTTTCATTATTATATATTTTTTTCAATTTTTTAATCAAGTTTGAATAATTCTATTTGTTTTCATTATTACATATTTTTACTATTTTTTTAATCAAGTTTGAATAATTCTATTTGTTTTCATTATTACATATTTTTACAATATTTTTAATCAAGTTTGAATAATTCTATTCGTTTACATTATTATATATTTTTACTATTTTTTCATCATTGCTTTTACAACGCATTTGTAAAGGAAATGCTACTATGATTATCTTTCTTTACAATATTCTTGTGTGTTAGAATGCCACTATAGGTGTAGGATATGTGTTAGAATGACACCATAGGCGTAGGATAAGTGTTAGAATGACACTATAGGTGTAGGATATGTGTTAGAATGACACTATAGGTGTAGGATATGTGTTAGAATGACACTATAGGCGCAGAAAGTGTTAGAATGACACTATGCGTAGGAGAGGTGTTAGAATGACACTATAGGCGCAGAAAGTGTTAGAATGACACTATGCGTAGGAGAGGTGTTAGAATGACACTATAGGGGCGAGATACATGACCCATGACTTTTGACTGATTACAGTTGACTGATTATTTATGACAGATAATTTGTGGCAGATTACTATTAGAAGATTACTTTTACAGATTTTAGATATTATATTGGTCGGAAGTTACAATAAATATTTCAGTTTATTCCAGCAAGTTAAGAATGAGATTCATATTTTTTTTAACTAGGAGTAGTTATTTTGGGCACCCTATTAATAAGTATATTTAATATTTAAATCCTATCCTATGTACTTCGGGACGAAGTACTTGTCAGTATGGCCGTGATAGCGTAGGAAATTATTTCATAAGGTTTTTGGTTGATACTTTCAATTAAATATGCTAAACATGTATCCGAACACTCTAATGTCATATGAATGTCAACACGCTACGAATTTCCGTTCTTTTAATGTAACGTTTTAAAAATACTGAAATATAAAATGTATTATTCTTTTTACAATAATTTATGTACTTTTTGATGATGTTTAACTTTAATATATTAGGACAATTTATTCCTTATTTTGTAATGTTGCCATTACTCTTGGAGCGATTCTGATTGGTCGACGTGTCGTTGACGTGATAGAATTTTGCTAGCAGTGTGGGGTAAAGGTTTTATAAGGCGTAGCATGGCGCCGATTACCTCAGTCTCAGTCTGGGAGTGATCAGTGCCGCAGCCAGATTACAGAAGATAAGTATTCTTTATATTGAATTGCTATAGCTTGCTGTACATAAATGTGTGTTTCGAGTTACTTATAATATATTTATATATATTTCATATATGCTTTGTAAAATGTAACTATGTGCTTTAAAAGATGTGTTGCTGTGGAGTTTCTTGCCGTTCTTCTACACAGCCATAACACCTTCCGAACTGGCGGTAGATTCGTAATAAAATAATGCTTAAATGATAATACAATATTTTTATTATTTTGTCAATGTATCTACGAATATGTTTAATATTCGTAAACATGAATTTATTCTACTTTCTATACCCAACACATGTTATTGAATTGGTTTATTAAACGGTGGTTCATACCTACAAATGAATTAGTTCTTTGATATATGAATACCCACAATTTTAGTAGTTCCTTAAATTGGAAATCTATTTGGATACGAATATCTTTTATATGCTATTTAATATTTATTACATGGCTATGTCGTAATTACATGATTGGTAGTTGTTTGTAACTATTATATTACAACCATATTTATATTGAACTTACTTTTCTTCTCCTTCTTACATTATTTTCCAATGAGATTACAGGTAATCCATATATCTACCTTTAAATAAAGTTATTACGTATTGAAAGCTCGCTTTTCTTTGTAATCTTAATAACTCATTTATTTTTGAAATCTAACACACTCATAAGACAATATATTTATACACAATGTATTTAATTATTGTCAACACAATTCAATATTAACCGAAGTCTTTATGAGCACACCCCTATCTTGACCCGGATCTTTTCAAATCTTTTTCTTTTATCGCTCGCATATGTAGACGTTTGGATGTTTGATACGACCCTCGTGTGCCTTTGATTATTGTATAACGAATCGAGGGCAGGAAAAAATGTGTGCTGTGCACTTTTGTAACGTCACATAATCTGTTTATTGTAGGGATGGTAGCAGTAACTGTGAAAGTAACAGGTAAGATTAGGTATTTTAGTGAGCATCATCATGAATGGTCACCACATATTTGGTCCCGGTTACAACTTACTGCTGTAAGTATGTAGTCGTTACATGAGCCATGTCAGGGGCCAGTAACCCTGACACCAGGGTTGATGAGGTTGGTACTCCACCTCACAACCCACAAGATAGAAGAAGAAGACTACATAGTAAACTATTTAAGAATATTTCTACTTTTCCTAACTCTTCTTTCTTGAAAAAAGAAAGAAATTAAACTTTTAGCAAAAAATATAAAATTATTAAAATCACCAGAGCGTCCAACTGACAGTTACCGTTTACTTTTGTGTGAAAAGTTTTTAAATTACTACTACTACTACTGTACTGTACTGTACTGTAGGTACTTACTACTTTCATAAGTACTTCTAGTTGTTAGCCTTAGTGGCATGGGCAGAGTCAAAATTAAACAAAACGCAACTGTATAGTATTTACTAGTATTCTACTTCTTCCTGGTGTAAGTATGTAGTAGTTACTCGAGTCATGTCAGGGGCCTTAAGCGGCTCAATAGTAACCCTGACACCAGGGGTGATGAGGTTGGTATTCCACCTCACAACCCACACGATAAGAAGAAGACTAGTATTCTAGTAACACAAAAAAATGTAACCTGTTACGAAATAACAGTGACAGTCGCCTAATACCCACACATAATACTCATTTCCTGTCATATATTTCGACTAAAAAAAGATACACTTCTCTAGATAATCTATTTATTGTCAGCAGGATCGTAATGAATGACGTTTTGCATGCTTGCCAACATGCGTTATATGAATCTGAGTATGACAGGTCTTTCATGTGAGTGCGCAATCAAAAATGACTTTTTTTTATGAGGATTTGCTTGCATAGCGATCATTTGATTTTAGCTTGCTTTGTTTTTGTTAAATCGGATTTGAATTGTGTTTTTATTATAACATTTGTTTGTAAATGTGCGTAACTTGTTATTCCGATATGATAAGGTACATAATTATACATTTACTTAATTACTTATAGATACGATATAAAAACAAGCAATTGATGTTTCGATCTTTCAGTCTGAAAAGTTACTTTGTTTTTTTTACAGAAGCGTTATAGACACAGTTTTATACCTATTTCATTATGTTAGTAGGTAAGTTTCATATCTTCTTCTATCGTGTCGGTTCTTAGGTGGATGACCAACTTCATCGACCGCAAAAGGCTCATGACTCATGTACCTAACTACTACCTACTTATTTACATCAGTAAGTATTAGTACCCGAGACCAACGGCTTGACGTGCCTTCCGAAGCACGGGTCATCTTACTTTCGGACAATCGGGTGGTCATCCTGTAATTTCCTAACCAAACTAGGGTTCACAAAGTGATTATTGTGATATTTCCCCATCGGGATTCGTACCTGGGGCCTCCGGATCCTGAGCCCAACGTTCAACTACTGAACCACAGGGGTCATAAGGATTTTCATATTAATGCTATTTAAAGTAAATAAAGTATTTTATTGATTTACTGTCTTGAAACCGAAAAAGAAAGTATTTATGACATTGTCTTAATCATTACACATCTTCAACACATTTATATCCACGAGAACGATCACAAACGCTTAAAAGGAATGAAACACTTAACCAAAATCTCATATACAGACCTGCTTCATATGAAAGCTCATAAATAAAACTTAAGAAGATTGCCAAAGAAATGAGCAATTTCGCCTTGAGCTAAACACAAATAAACGTCAATCTTTAAAAAGAAATCTGTGCAAGGCACACGTGTTTATATGAAGGGGAAACGTACAAAGAAAAGCAATTTGAAAAAAATAAAAAATGCTATATTGAGATTTGGAAGAAACAAATGATACGGGAAATACTTAAATCACAGCTATTGATGCGAAATTGGAAATTATACGAAGGGATTTTGTTTTAGGAATATATATATAGACTAGGCATGGGGAGGGAAATTGTTTTCCAGTTTTGATTCAACATTCTACTTTAAGTGGAATTTTTGGGGGTGAAAAGGCCACATCGAAGCAATTCATTTCAGAAAGCAATATTGCAATTTGACATTTACGCATATAATAAAAAATCATTTATTTCGGGTAGGTACCCATATTGTAAGATACAATTATGTCACTTTAAAAATAAAAGTTATTGCAATCAGAATTTTTTAAATAATAATGATTTAAAATTACAAATGATTAAAGTCAAAACTTAAATTAAAATTAAAATTCATATTTATTGAAATGAAAAATTAATTAATATTGAGTTAGAAATAAATGTAAAATAATAAAATCCATTTAGAACCCACTTTCCGGCATTGGCACAGAGAGATGTCTCTCACAGCAATGCCGAAAAAAAAAGAAAAAGAAAGAAAGATAAAAGAAAGTGCGCAATGCGAACAAATGTCAAATAGCAATATTGCTTTTTCAGATAAATTGCTTCGGTGTGGCCTTTTTAGACCCCCTGTTCAGTTTATTTAAACGAATAATTAGCTCATTTAGACGGCCTAGGCCATTTATCATGATTGTCATTATCAACGTATTATCTTGAAAATATAGACAGTGTTCAGTCGTGTTAAGTGACTAATCCACAAGGTTCATTCTTTCCATAAAAACCGAGGTCCGTTAAACGGATTATTTCATACAAAATGGTGCCAAATTAATTTATTAGTAACATTTAAATATGTAGTTAGGTACTACAGAACAAGATATAATTAAATAATCACCATTTTCATACTTTACTTACATAAAAAAAGAAGCGTCAACTACAGAATGGATTACAAAAACCTCTATTAATGTTACACGGTAAATCACGAAATGCAAATTTATCGAATGGTTCCGCAGTGAATAACTTGAAATAATACGTCGTGTCGAACCCGCTTAGGTTCACTGACAAACGGCCGAGCAAATATAAGCCGAATTATGGAAATTTCCATTCAAGAATCGAAAAATTATAGCCTTTGTTCGCATTTTATCTCACCGAAGTGACATAATGGCGCACTATCGAAATTGCTCTCGATAAAATTTTGCCCCCAATTGGAAATATAAATTCATATAATTGGTTATTTAATGGCATCGCATTATGTACCGTTATTTGTTTGCAAATAGTAACTTTATTTGCTTATGAAAGGCAATTTATTATGTTTTATTAGTCTGCGGTGAACATTTTAGTTATGGTATTAAAAATATTTGTTGGCAAACAATTCTAGAGTAAGTAGTTAATATAAAATGTAGCGAAGTTAAATTAAAATATTAATTAATTTACGAAAACTATTGAAAAGCATACATTTAAAATAAAGCATGGATAAATATATTACTTCATCATCATTTGGGTCTATGATGAATTTCAGTTATGGACTAGCTTGATCTTTTCATCTACAAATATTACAACATGAACTTGACATTTTTATGTTACCTACGAGTTTATTTACACCACACCACTTCACAGAAGAATTTCAAAAAATCCACTCACAAACAATAATGTTCATAACGCAAAACTTCTCAAATTGGAGATAAGGACAAAACTAAACTCGTAAAGTTTATGCAGTGACAACATATTTCAGAAACACTCTCCTTTTATTAGACGGAGCCAGATGATCGCTTCCCTTCCGTGGAATTTAAACTTGAGCCTCTGTATTGCGAAAGTTTTCAGCTCAACAAAAATACACCAGAACGCTTTCAAAGAGTGGTATCCGGTTTTTTTTCTCCATCGGATTAAGTTCACACATGCGGCAATCAGAAACCTTTGGGAAACTTTCAAAGGGATCTACTTGGCCATCTTTTGATGCAAAGAAATAAAATCTTACCTTAAAGTTCACCTAGGGTCTTCTCAAGATGAAGCTTAAGAAATTCAGACAGTTCAATCATTGAAGGAAGTTTTGAAGTATAATAATAAACTAATATACCTTATTTAATCAATTTCAATTCACCATCTTTATTTACTTGTACCTATTTACTATCCTCAACCAACCAATAGATACATAGTACTATGTATATCCTGTGTAAGTTACTCATATGCTGTCACGCGTGTTAATAAAACTCTTAGGAACGAATTTCTATTCCATTTTTAATTATTGATTGCAATGCTTTTTGTAAATAACAGGATGGTGTATACACGTCAATCGAGGTTTTACGTACACATCTTATACGAAGAACAAACATAATTTTAGCATTTCAAATTTCAGTTCACTTTTTCAACATAAGTTCAGAACCGTTACAAGAATGTTTCACAACATTTGCACAGACATTCGTCTCAAAGTTTTCCAAGACGGTCCACAAATATGAGTAAAGTAATATTTATTTACGACAAATATGTACCTATGTTTGCATTTTACGATAGCAAAGAAACAATTTGTATTCTAGTCGTGTAGTGGCCGTAAAAGTTACAGCTGTAGGATTGCGACCGTCTCAATTTGTCCAGGTGTACAATCAGATAAGCAGACAGGTGTCTGATCCTGTTACAAGCTTGCTCCGCTCATTTTACTTATTAAGTCTTTTGTGTTAGAAAATTCAATGGTAGTAACTACTACCTACTAGCTTCTTATTCGTAGAGCTGGTATAAGTAAAAATTAAGCAATATCTCAACAAAAACATTTATATTAAAGACACATAACAGCCTCCGTGGTCTAGTGGTTAGAGCGTTCGGCTCACTATCTGGAGGTCCAGGTTCGATTCCCGATGGGGACATTGTCGAAATCACTTTGTGAGGCTGTCCTTTGTTTGGTAAGGACTTTTCAGGCTTGAATCACCTGATTGTTCGAGAAAGTAAGATGATTCCGTGCTTCGGAGGGCACGTTAAGCCGTTGGTCCCGGCTATTAGCCGTAAAAACACCTCCACCAACCCGCATTGGAGCAGCGTGATAGAGTATCCCCTCCATACCCCCTCCGGTTGATTGAGGGGAGGCCTGTGCCCAGTAGTGGGACGTATATAGGCTGTTTATGTAAAAGACCACATAAGATTACACCTGTTTCTCATTGGAAAGGCATAAGCCTTTCTTAGAGCCGGCCAAGTAGTCAATGCCATCTGCGGCAAGTCTACAATAAGTCACGTCAAAAAATTATAAAATCTTTTAAACATCCTGGATTAGACCGCGGCATTTTCCGAATAGAACTTCTTCTCCCAACTCTACTTACACCCGCATCTCAAATTTGTTTCGCAAATCTAATTTCAATATGGGCACATTTTTTTTTCTATTTATTATTAAGGCCTACCATAAAATTTCTGCTTTTAGTTTAATTTATTTTTGGTTTGACCAATGGTCTATGCTCATCAAAAACACAGAGCTGTGATATTCCATATAATTATACAGTTATAAGTAGGCTACATTACAATTAAGTACCTACATCCTATATTTTTTTAAACATTGAATCCCTTTGTAGAGTAGCGGATCATGAACGCACGTGGCTCTGTCAGTGTCGTAAGCCATAAACGAGACTGATGAAGCCACAGGTGTATGTCCAACAGTATCATATTGACTCCAAGAACAAGAAAGAAAAAGAAACCAGAAGAAAGACGAAGAAAGAAGAATAATAATGATGAAGAAGTGACATCTACTACGATCTACGAGCAATGAGTACCTTTTTCATATAACGGTGCTGATATGGTAATCAACATCGTAATAAGAGGAATGTGCTTCTATCCACATGATCGTAGCAAGAAATCTACATGAATCAAGAACTACAATTAAGGTGATCCGTTTGTCTATGTTTTGTTTGTCTTTATCCTGCTCTGTGTACAATATAATGTTAAATAAATAAATAAATACAAGGAAAAACAAAGAAATATACCAGAATTGGCAGCATCAGAACAGATTAGAGATCAGAACAGCAGCAACAGACGCAAGAGGTATTAGATGTGATAAAAAATACAAAGAATGGGGCTAAGTATTTGTCGCGTAACCATCATAGTGTTATCCCATTTTCACAGCATTTTTAGCGGATGCTAACATAAAAATTTTACAGATCCGATCGGTATTTGTCTCGTAACCAACGGGCTTTTTGTGTCGCGTCTTTCACTTATTCAAAATGTCTTTATTCAGTGGGTATTAATAGAAAGCCTGAAGGCCCAGAGGTCGGTAACGTATTGCCGTCAGTAGATTTTAAATAAGAGCTATAACTCATCGAAACGCTAAAACCACGTCACCGGCATCTTCGCCAAACAGTTTATATTGAAATGGCTTCATTGCCAAAGCGTCGCCAAGTGAGTCTGTTATCTGCCATACATTTTAATATGAATTGTTTGGCATTCAGCCCTTAGTGCTACTAAGACCCTTATGCGGCGCACTCACACTTGCATACATCTAAATATGCAGAGACCACGGATTTACTTGCTACGATCCTGAGACACCAAGTTCAGTCAAAATTTTCATACATCCTGGTTTACCAACTCGTCAAAAACAAGAATTAAAACATTTTACTACCTATACAATCTCAACTTCGTCCGGCGTGGATTATAAGCCTCGTTATCCCCACTACCAAAAGGCTGGCTTAACGAAATTTCGGCTCGAATGCCAAGCTCAAAGCCATTTAATCTATTAAGTCTGTCCTGGACATAGACTCCCAGATTCCCTGTGACAGTCTGCTGTAAGTTAGGGCGTAGGGACGTGTAATTGGCTTTTATGGGACCATCAAATAAGTATACGAATGTACCTACAGGGCTGTATGAGGGGAAGTTAGTATTTGTTATGATTCCTGGTTTGAGCTGTATAGTAAATATGGGGAATGTAGTGTGACCTAGGGCAAAAAACACATTTCTTTTAACTTCTTACGTACATACAAAAACTCACGCCTATTTCTCACCAGGGTAAGAAGAGACTCTATAGATTCCTCTGATCTTCTATGCTGACATATTTCTCTTGTGACTTCTCCATCATTCCACCACATTCATCAATTTTATCATACATGCACGCTGGTTCAGAGATTACATCGTACCAAATCTTCTTAATGGGCATTCCTAATATGGTCAATGTACGTACTTCTGGGTCTTCTTCTATCAGCTAACCAATCTTAGGCAACTCTTTGGTTTTTGAACTTCTATTGCTTGACTTCCAGACTTGTATCATCATCATCAATTTAAGAGCCACGCTCTTGTCGGTGTAGCATTTTCCATTCCAGTCTATCAAAGGCCTATTCCTTGACTTCCCTATAAGACACGACTTACAGACACACTTGTACAAAACAACACAACAGACACTCTTCTTCTTTTTTCTTTTTTTTTCTTGGTCTTGTTATGACAGACTTGTATAAAACAAACTAAATAAACCGTCTAGTTATACATCGTACCTGGAACATTCATGTTTCGATATTAATAAACAAATTATTTCTCCATTAACGAACAAATTTTGCCGTCTTACAATCAATTTGCATAGACTACACGGGGTAGGTATCAAAATATTGGTTGCACTTAATTAGAAACTTGATCTAATTAATGCATGAAGCTTCACAAAGCGCTCAGCGTCTGTGGGACTATAGGCGGAAAGGCGATAGGCGAAATAACATTGCAAGAAAGACGAAACAATAAACAAATTAAGATTAAATAATATATTATATAACTAAAGTATTTTTTTTTATATTCATTTCAGTTTTATAATATAACAACAATTTTTGTACTAAAAATAACTTATTTATAAGTAATAATTATCATATTAAAATTATTATTGATTTTTTACATAATTATGTATTTTATTGTAATTCTAATGAATAATTATTGTCATTGTAGCGTTATATATAATTAAATACAAAAGTGTAACCTAACCAAATGTTTTATAATAAATTCATCTTACCTTTCCGATCCCTCTCGTTGACAAAGGCTTTGACGTAGAGCTTTGATAATAATTTAAGGTTTATTTTTTTCTGATATTGGTGCTAATTCCTGTAAATAGCATCTAATTTTATTTTAAGTTATATCTGTCATTTTCTTATCCGCCGAAAAGGAAAGGGACGGGTAATTGACAAGCATAAAATTTATGGAACACACGTCAATTTTAAGCACAAATCTAAACCAACCGTCTAAAAATTTTACATCAGTCAATAACCCGACACATTCATTTACTCATTCTTCCTAAAATTAAGAGCTGTGAATCATCCGTCCCTTTCCTTTTCGACGGATATGAAAATGACGGATATAACTTAAAATAAAATTAGGCGGTGTTTGCAGGAATCGGGGCCATTATATAGAATTACAGGGCTACCATACAAACTGGCCGAAGACAAGTTTAGTAAGAGGTCTGACTAATTCGTAATCGTTGCAAGATCACAAACTGAAAACAGTCCCACTATCAGGATACTCGTCTAGAATGACATCCAGGGTCCTTTTGATAACCCGATTGGAGTGATCAGAGGTATATCCATCGCAATATAAAGTACAGGCGCTTCACCGAGCTTTCTTTTCGACCAACAACCTCAAGTATACGTAACGTATACAATGAGGTATTTAGAATAAAGAGCTAACTACGCCAATCGCTAAACGCTACAAGTCGCGCTAGTACCTCAGTCTAGTACTACAAGTCTAGACAAAGGCTGTGTAAGGTTTTCCAATTGCAAGCTACAATCTACCGCGTTTCTTCTGCGTTTGAGTATTATACATTGTAATTAATTTCATTTAAGTAACAGAGGGGAAGCGATCTTGTTTGAGCTACATACAGCAATACAACCATTTTGTAGTTGAAATTGGAAACTGTTTTTTTGTTATTATTAAAATGTTTATGTTGTGTGTAAATGCTACTTTTGTCCAAGTAGACGATAGTCAGTCATATGTCACAATATACGTACATATTAGAGTTATTTTAACTTTACAATTATTTTAATTTCTGACGTGTTGATATACTTATCTATTATTCTATTTATTAATTTTAACTGTTTCTCCGGTTAGCAGTCTCTTCTTCTTATCGTGTGGGTTGTGAGGTGGAATACGAACCTCATCAGCCCTGGTGTCAGGGTTATTACTGAGGCCCCTGACATGACTCATGTAACGACTACATACTTAGATCAGTAAGTAGTAAGCGGGACCAACGGCTTAATGTTCCTTCCGAAGCGCGGATCATCTTATTTCGGACAATCAGGTGATCAGCCTGTAATGTCCTAACCAAACTAGGGATCACAAAGTGATTTGTGTGATATGTCGCTACCTACCGGGATTCGAACTCGGAACCTCCGGATCGTGAGCCCAACGCTCAACCACTGGACTCCGTGCCGTAAGAAAATGAAATATCTCTAAGTTTTATCAAAAAATATAAACGTTTGTACAGACAGTGTGTCGAGCTTTCTTACATAATTAACGAAACATGGCTGCACCCTAACTACATCATTTGCTCTTTAGTTACAGGCTAGTAGTTGGTAATAAGATGTCCTATGCCATTAATTTCTTTTGTAGGAAATAATGAAGTTGCAAGTTGGAGGTAACGACCTATTAGCAGCATTCAGTTTTGATTTTCTCGATATTTTTTTTTAGATATCGTCTTTTTAACGTCTTTTGGTTTATTATATTTGTAACTAATTAGTGTATGCATTTCTCGGGAATGTGGGTTTCCTGACGATGTTTTCCTTCACCGCTGAGCACGTGATAATAATTTATGATCCAAACATGAATTCGAAAACTAATCGACAATCATTGGTTCAGGTCTGTGCTGGATTCGAACCTG
Source organism: Pectinophora gossypiella (assembly GCF_024362695.1). Taxonomy (NCBI): domain Eukaryota; kingdom Metazoa; phylum Arthropoda; class Insecta; order Lepidoptera; family Gelechiidae; genus Pectinophora; species Pectinophora gossypiella. Next base: position 11,666,118 of record NC_065410.1, read on the forward strand.
CCACCTCAAAGTAAGAGGTTAGCGTTCTACCAACTGGGCTACCCCGGCTTCAAACATTTTATTCACGTAAATTGTATTGTATTTTCCGATTGTGTAGTGTGTCAGGATCGAAGCAAATGGAATTCTATAGTCTCTGCTTACCCCGGTGGGAAATAGGCGTGAGTTTATGTATGTATGTATGTATTTTCCGATGTCTAATTGATTACACAAGTACAGCTGTAACCATAGACTTAACATGTTTGCGCGCTTACGCGGATGCTATAACGAATAGATTCTCCGGATACTGCAACTAACTACTAAGTCAAAGAATTATATTGTAACTAGCACCAGCACCTAAAACAAAGACCAGGCACTCTAATCACTAATAGCTTGATCACACGTAGCGAGAGGACGGGCGAGACAGTGCGGGAAGCGCGGGGGTGAATACTCGGCCTAGCAAATAGAACAGGGGTCGAGTAGCTATCTCGCCAAATAACTCGGCCGAGCGCTCGGCCGTGCACTAGTCGTAATGTTCATACACACCAAGTACTCGGCCGAGCACCCTGTCCCGCCCGTCCACTCGGTAGGTGTGATCAAGGCATAAAAGCACCTCGCTAATCTCTTCCAGACGTAGCTAAACCGGGAAGCGTACGTAGATAATGTACTTCCCGTTCAATGCGTGTCCATGTGGACATATTGCGCCCGTGGGGTACGAGATATCGGGAAATTTACACCCAGCGCACAGTGATACATGCCAAGCCTACCGGCCCGCCATTGATGAAGTGTATGCCAGTTTGTTGCCTACGCGATTAGAGTGAAATTGACATTTTTATAACAAGTTTAATTAGCCACTGTCTGACGAGCTCGGTGGCGCAGCGGTTAACGCGCTCGGTTTGCGATTGTTGAAGTTAAACAACTTTCGCAAAGGCCGGTCATAGGATGGGTGACCAAAAAAAATTTAATTTCGAGCTCCTCCGTGCTTCGGAAGGCACGTTAAGCCGTTGGTCCTGGCTGCATTAGCAGTCGTTAATAACCATCAATCCGCACTGGGCCCGCGTGATGGTTTAAGGCTCGATCTCCCTATCCATCCATAGGGAAGGCCCGTGCCCCAGCAGTGGGGACGTTAATGGGCTGATGATGATAGTCACTGTCACTGAAGATTCATTCACTGAGCGATAAGGGCTCTCTAACACGGTAACAGTCCAGTCCAGGTGGGCTTGAACCTCAGCTCACGGCGTTGTTTGAAAGGATTATTCCCGGACAAAAGCGGCCCACTGGTCAATAGTGATAACCACTGAAAGGGAAAAAATCCATTCCGTCGGCTGAGTCGGTACTGGTCTTCTTGTATCATGTGGGTTGTGAGGTGGAGTATCAACTCATCAACCTTGGTGTCACCGTATCACAAGTATTTAGTAACTAAATAAGTAAGTCATTTATTGTTCAATAAAAACTTAGTCTAATTACACATAGATACAATGTTTAGCAACATTTAAAGGATTTTTATATTAATCCCAAATTCATGAAATTATTAGTGAATAAAAAATAGTAATGCAATTCATTTAATAAATAATATCTTTTATTTATTTAAAATGTGTACGTTTACTAACAATAGGTTAAAATTTTAATTATTAACTGAGGTGAATTCTAATATCTGATAATAAATCTTTATTATTATTAAAAAATCTGAAAAGAAAGGCCATTAAAAAAGTCGCCAAAATTCAGCCACCGCTGGGAGTGACGAGTGACCCTTTTGTTTCGTTTTGCGATCAGAGTGGAATGACGAGAAAGTTTTCCCGTAGAACCGAGCACTCCAGAAATCGTCGTCCGTAAAAAACGTAGTAAAAATAAAAAATAAACAAAAGTAAAAAGTCTTTTTTCAGCACTTACTGATAAACTTTCTGTTAGCCGGTTATCGGAGAAATGTTAGTGTCTAAGTAATAATTAGCATTATGCTAACTGACAGATAAGTTCCAGCTTTTAATGTTTCATTTACACTTATGATAGCTTGTCAATTGGCAGTAAATTACTTTCGTATATATATGAATTATAAAATAAAATTGATATTGTATATTGTCATCATCTCCATGGCATTATCCCATTTTTCACAGGGTACCTAACCTGAAGATTTGACAGGTCCTGTTTTTTACAGAAGCGACTACCTGTCTGACCTTCCAAGCTGCGAAGGGAAACCAGCCCAATACAGTTCAGGTCACATACCTCCGAAAATGCAATAAAAAAACGAAAATTTATATTGTATGTGAAGTAGAAATATATAAGTTAATCTGCAGGCATAATTGGAAATAATTAAGAACCAAATAATTATTTGTAAATAAAACTCAAATTACTTATAAATAACGCAATATTCTGAACACACCTTGTGAACTGAATTTTTAATATAACATTTTATTACGACGAATGATGGTGGAGAGATTACTCACATACAAAAAAATAGAAAAATAAATTAGTTTCCTGTTCTCACGAACATTAATGACTACCAACCTACCAGGAGAACATAACACAATAGAAGCCCTTCGTACCAGTTTTATTGTCCAACCATAAACACTACGGCGATTATTATTTTCATGTCGTAAAACAACAAAATAATATATTGTTACAATAATTTCAACCCCTCTAATCTTCATACGACGGATTGTGACAATATCTTGATTTTATTACGAGTTGTAATTCAAGTTTTTATGACACATGCGGTTTTTTATGACGAACTGCAAACGAGACGCTGAGTAGACGAAGTATAATATTTATGACTATAACAATCTAGAGAATTTTATTAAGTCTCAATAAAAATGTTGTAAAAGCTTTTATGTTACTTATAATTGAATTCTGAGGATTTTCTCTGCGCTGAGATCGTAGAAATTCGAAGTAGAGGATATTTCTCGTCTATAGGCAGGCTCTGCAATATACCTTCTCATAGTTATCGTTGTGTGACTTGTTGTTTTATTTTGATGTCGACACCGCGAGGGAATGGTGACAAAGACTATGAACATGAAACCCCAATAAACTATATACATGGATTGGACTAATCGAAGACCCAACGTCCTTTTAAAATCCAAACCCCATTGTAACTATTGTGTCTGCAAATCTGGGCCTTACGAGGATATTAAGTACAGTACGTACATAATTTTAAGGAGCTCGGTGGCGCAGCGGTAAACGCGCTCGCTCTGCGATTGTTGAAGTCAAGCGACTTTCGCAAAGGCCGGTCATAGGATGGGTGACCACAGAAAAACAAAGTTTTCGTCTCGAGCTCCTCCGTGCTCCGGAAGGCACATTAAGTCGTTGGTCCCGGCTGCATTAGCAGTCGTTAATAACCACCAATCCGCACTGGGCCCGCGTGGTGGTTTAAGGCCCGATCTCCCTATCCATCCATAGGGAAGGCCCGTGCCCCAACAGTGGGGACGTTAATGGGCTGGTGATAATGTAATGCTGATGATGTACATAATTTTATTGTGGGATAATAAGAATCTCTTTATCATCATATCATACCATCCAAGCCGTGTCCGGCGACGGCGACTCCTAAATGTCTATCCCAGGTCTATGAATAAGAATAAGAAAAGAATAAGAATCTCTTTATAATTTGTTCCGTAAGTACTATTTATGTATATAACCATATATGGTCCATGATCAATTATTCATTTCATGATCAATTTAAATATACAGTTTTTCAAACAAACATTTTAGGTTCACTCCATTTTAATTTCCATTCGTCGTAAAAGTTAATTTTGTGTCTCTTTTGAAAACAGAAACCTTTATAAACATATACTATATGAGGAGATAGCGCAAAGGAATTGGGTTTTACGGCGGGCGAATTTAAGCTGTATTTGGAAGGAATAGGGGTGAAAGTTTGGGGTAAGAGGAATAGATTTGGGGTGCAATAATATCTTCTACGTCCAAATAAATGAGAAAAAAGCAGGGTCCGGCGGACGAAGTTTTTAATTCGTAATTACAGGACAGCGTCCAAGCTTTAAGGACCATTAACTTTTTTCCCAAATGTCTGTCCGGCTGTATACGACTAGATATAAAAAAAAATGGAACGTTTCATTGTCCACATTCAAATTAGTTCGGTCGAGAGGAATATTTACTTAGTTGATTAGAATCTGGATGTAAATAGGATGGCGATGGGATCACGTAGTTGGAAAACGTCTCTATTTATCGAGAATTGGAACGGTTTTTATTACCTTTTACTGTATTTTGATTATGACTAATATACTATTTATATTTCGTTCACGGATTTGATTGAATACTTTTCTTTGTTTTGTCTTTCTGGCGTCAATTCTATGAAACAGTGAAATTTGCATTTTAACATTTTAAACAGAGAACTCGAATGTAATTTCCGTTGAGCTGAAGAAGTGTAGGTAACAACAACACCTAAGTAAGTTTCCTTAATTAGATCCAGCCATCAATCTTGATGTTTTTCGTCTATGACTACCTACATCAATTACTTACAGACGAAAATGATAGTCACTATATCTACGAGTATATAACTCGTCAAAACAGCAAAACATAAAAGTAAGTATTTATCCTCTTTACACCTTTTTAAATAACATCTTCGTCAGACATTAGAACTGAACACGTGTTTGCCACCAACTCAAAGTCAGGGGTCGAAGCTCAAAGAATAAATAAAAACAGCAGTACAACAACTTCATAATAATACATAATATTTTCATTATGAAAGCAGCACAAACGTATGTAATAAGTATAGAACACTACTCAAATACTGCTGAGTCAAAGTAGAGAATATGAAAAGTAAAAGGCTACCTACAAATATTTAAAGCAGAAATTAAAACTTAACTAGCTTTGTTGATGTTTCTAACGGATTTCGGTCCTGTGATGGCAAAATATAGGTATAAAAAGCACAATCTTATAACTACGTAGTGATATAAAAATTACTTACATAAGTGGCAGCAACACTGAATTTGTAAATTTTTTTACACGCCGCTTGTCGTTTCGAATAGAAACTGATGTCTATTGCGTTTTGTTTTCATAAAGTTGACGCATGACGATGCGTTTTGTTGTCATTATCTGAGTTTTTTGTTGCTATCCCGCACTTTGACGTTTTGACTATAAAATGTAAGTTGATTTGTCGATTCGATTTTTTCTATTTCTATCATTCGAAGTAGTTGCCCTACTGTGACTATACAAATGTTCGTCCAAAGTGCGTCGTTAGCAGATTTCTTGACAATTTTATTGCTCCAGTGGATTATTGAGGCTGAAGTGTCCTCAACACCTCCCTTACGCTAGTTATCACATTTTTTGACGTTCGCGCGGCTTTTTTGGCCACTTGAAACGGACTTATTCTCTGTTTACTCTTTTGCAGTTGTCAGTGACTGTGATAAAGTTGTTATTAATTTTTAGGGTCGAAAATATTGTATCAAAAAGTTTGAAATCAGTTTTTTTGTGGATTGATTTAAAATTGTGTTCAATGTGAATATGTTATGTATCTAAAGATTATGTGTGATAAATTACTGTGTTGGAAAAATACATTACTCTCAAACACATTGAGCGATAAATATCATTTAATACATGAAGTAAAACGATTATTATTACCATGTTTAAGAAAAGTAACTTAAAAAGAATTAACCTACTTCAAAATCTGTTAATAAAAAAAAAAGAAGTGTATTATAATTCTGAAGTTGGCCAAACCAGCAACCAGTTAGTTTGGCAAACTCTATTTATGTGAATGTGACCAAACTGTTGTAAATGCATCCAAAACTTACATGTTACTTGTTACATGGGACTTAAATATAGTTAATAAGAAGTGGGTGTATTATAAATACAGGGTGTTACTGACATGACTTTCGCTTTGGGAATACAGACATGAATGTATGTTATGTTATAATTTGTTTGCCATGCTCAAAACTAATAAAAGTTGGCGGAACTGTGCAGTCATCAAGTTAGTGCTGTTACTTGTTCAAAATTAATCAAAATAATTCGAATACTAAAAACATAAGCTCACGACTATATCACCGAGCTTTCTGATAGCCCATTGTGAATACAAAAATACGTAATATGACGAAAAACATACTTTTTTATTTCTCAGTTTTATTCCTGTCTCTCCTTCCATTTATCTTTTTATCTCTGTACCACACTGAAGTACAAGTACCAGGCGAACATGTCCTCAAAGAGCTGTCCTCGGTCCTCAGTCCCTAAAGTTGTCGAGTGTCGCTTTGATTTTCCCTTTTTCGTCTGAAGAGTGCTCTGTGGACACGGTTTCGCAATTTGGTAAATAGTTTTCTCTAATTTAACACGCGATTGGTGAAATGTTTGGACTTTTATTTTTATTTTCAATGAATGTTCAATGATATTAAAATCTTTACTCATAGGTGTAGATTATATACATAACATTAATTATACGTCTCAATGCTCGGCACAGGCGTCCCATCTATCAACCGAAGGGGGCGTGGAGCATACTCCACCACGCTGCACCCTGTGGATTGGTGGAGGTGTTTGGGCTGGTATTCCTCAATCGACGTCCTAACGTGCCTTCCAAAGCACAAAATCATCTTATTTTTTCGGACAATCAGGTGATTCAGCCTAGGTATTGTGTGTACAAAACATGAATAATAAAGCGTCTATTATGAAATTCTTCCAAGCCCAGAGCTTACAAGATGCATACCTACTTCTTAATAAAATATTTTTATATTGGTATAGAATGATTTTATTAATTAGTCTCTTCTTCTTATCGTGTGGGTTGTGAGGTGGAATATCAGCCTCATCAACCCTGGTGTCAGGGTTATGATTGAGCCGCCAAAGGCCCCTGACATGGCTCACGTAACGATTACTCACTTACATCAGTAAATAGTAACCGGGACCAACGGCTTAACGTGCCTTCCAAAGCACGGATCAAAATACAAAATACTGTTTTTTATTATTACTTATTACTTACTATTTTGATATTTATATAATTTGCAATGCAGACAAATCTTCACAGTCGAAGATGAAACAGCGCAGCAGCAATTTAAAGCATTCCCTTTATCTCAGCAAGACAGTCAACAGCCATTGTTCGACTATAATGAGTGACTCGAAATAATTATAGTCCCAACCATCGCCTTGAAAACACTTGCCTAATACGAATTTGTATTAACAAAACACCTTGACAAAAGACCCGAGTGATTATGGAGTACGACGTTTTGTCTCACCCTTTCTTTAGTTGGTTTTAGTATGTCACCATCACCAGCCCATTAACGTCCCCACTGCTGGGGCACGGGCCTTCCCTATGGATGGATAGGGAGATCGGGCCTCGTGCGGACCCAGTGCGGATTGGTGGTTATTAACGACTGCTAATGCAACCGGGACCAACGGCTTAACGTGCCTTCCGAAGCACGGAGGAGCTCGAGATGAAAACTTTTTTTTGTTTTTTTTTTTTTTGCGAAAGTTGCTTAACTTCAACAATCGCAAACCGAGCGCGTTTACCGCTGCGCCACTGAGCTCCTCAATTTTAGTATGTATGGAAATAATAATAAAGATTTTAACAATTTGACGACTTTTAAGACTGCTGCATTAAATTCTTAGTGTATGAGCGTTGGATTCATGATCCGTTGATCCCGGGTTCGAATCCTGTCTATCACAAAAAACACTCTTTGACCCCAAGTTCTGTTTGGACATTGTATACTGGGGGGTTAAAAAAAATATAAGGTCAAATTGATTGATTGTTGTCTTTGATTACTTGTGGCTCTGCCCACCCCATTAGGGATTACGGGCGTGAGTTTATGTATGAGTTTATGTGTCAAATTGAGAACCTCCTCCTTTTTTGAAGTCGGTAAAAAGGCCACATCGAAGCAATTCATCTAAGAAAGCAATATTGCAATTTGACATTTGCGCATATAAAACTAAGTGCGCAATGCAAACAAATGTCAAATAGCAATATTGCTTTCTTAAATGAATTGCTTCGACGTGGCCATTTTAACCCTCCTGATCATCATATTGTCCGCAAGAATACGATAGAGTTTAAAAAAAATAGGTAATGATAAATATTTTGTTTGTCTGTTTAGCCTATACAATAGTCACACTTTTTGGCAAATTATTTAACTTTGTGTGATATAAAACCCCGAGGTAATGATAAAGCAAAATTTTAAGCCATTCCAAGGTCAATGCGTCGTTTTTTTTTTAAATCTTTATTTGGATAAAAGGCTAAAGGCTTTAAAGACTAAAGTCACTGAGCGACTATGTCAGCTCTGTTGTTGTTACAAAAATCTTTTTCGCTTATTTGTATATAAGCTTATTTGTAAGATCATCACTAGCCCATTAAAGTCCCCACTGCTGGGGCACGGGCCTTCCCTATGGATGGATAGGAAGATCGGGCCTTAAACCACCACGCGGGCCCAGTGCGGATTGGTGGTTATTAACGACTGCTAATGTAGCCGGGACCAAAGGCTTAACGTGCCTTCCGAAGAACGGAGGAGCTCGAGATGAAAACTTTTTTTGTGGTCACCCATCCTATTTATAAGATACTTAATATAATTTAATACCAAATTTCGAATTTGCAAATCTCAAAATCTGAATTTCTCTAATCTGAATTTTGAATTTTGAATCCCTACTTTAAACGTGGTAAGAACCCGTTATTATGTGTTTTAATTTCGAATCTGGTTCTGATAATAACATATTTACACATTCAACTTGACTTAAATCGACACTGGCTTCCAATTCTATTTTTTTCGTTCTTTCCCTTAAGGCAAACTCCACTAAAGCGTGACAAACGTTTCGTTGAACACCATGACTTACCACGTGTTCAAATGTTAATACTTACCTATACCAAACATTTACCTATGCAAAAAAATCACTTTCCACTCCGGTCACGCTAGAGTTTTGCTACCGTGCACCTTCTAATTAAATTCCTAATGCCTCTTCAAACATAAATCAGAATGACGTATAAATGTGTTATTTGAAATAATTTGAATAATACTGCAATTTGGATACCCAGGATGGTCGGAGGCGGTGCCTCATTACCATATTACAGCAACTGACCTCGCCCAAACCTTCATAATGCAGTTTTCGCGTATGTTTTTCTAACTTTATAAGCTTTAGAGAAAAATTTATAGTCAGTAACTTAATCTTTTAGTTTTTATCTTGAAAGAGCAAACTTTACAGACTTTTCTGAATAAATATATCTTACAAGTCCCATTTCGAATGGGTGTAAATATTGTTTACAATATTTGAGATATTAACCGCACACATAACATAAACTGCCTATATACGTCCCACTGCTGGGCACAGGCCAACCGTAGGGAGTATGGAGTATACTCCACCACGCTGCTCCACTGCGGGTTGGTGGAGGTGTTTTAACGGCTAATAGCCGGGACCAACGGCTTAACGTGCCCTCCGAAGTACGGAATCATCTTACTTTTTCGGACAATCAGGTGATTCAAGCCTGAAAAGTCCTTACCAAACAAAGGACAGTCTCACAAAATGATTTCGACAATGTCCCCATCGGGAATCGAAGCCGGACCTCCAGATCGTGAGCCTAACGCTCTAACCACTAGACCACGGAGGCTGTTGTATTAACCGCACACATGAAATTGTAATTAGAAAAGTCAAAGCTAGGTAGGTACATTAAGATCACGTCTATTTCCTATTAATTTATTTTATTGGAATTCCGTGTTTTCTGCTTACCCCAGCGGAAAACAGGCAAAGATAATTCAACGGTAGAAATAATATAATCATCACCTGAAAACCATAAAGACCATTTACTGTGCCTATGTTCGAAGTCACCTTGATGCTTGGCAAATCTGGAATCCCTGTTATGATGTCCACACGAACAGAATTGAATCTACCACACGAAAAGAAATTCATACAATTTTTATGTAAAAAGTTTATCCCGTCTATATCTGGCTGTGGTTATGATCACTTATGCTCTAGGTTCCTCCTTTTACCACTGCACTTTAGCAGAAAGATAGCTGATATCTGTTTTTTGGCCTAAATTGCTCAATCCAAATTAGATTGCCCGGATCTCCTCTGCGCTATTAATATACAAGTTCTAATCAGACAATTACGTCACAATCGTTTCCTTCATGTTCCTCGTTGCCGCACCAAATATAGAAGCAATAGTTATTTACCACGTCCCCTTAAACAATTTAACGAAATTAATGCCTTTCAATGTGATTTGTTTTACAGTAGTATTAATTCGCTGAAGACTCAGCTTATTAGAGGTAATTGGTAACAGTTGTTAATTATTGTTAGTGTTTTAATTTGTATTCTTGCTAAATTGCGCATTCAATCTAATTTTTTTCTTATATTTTTTTCTATATCTCCGCTCTCTTGTCTTGTTGTATAACTCTTTTTCATTTATTTGTGATAGCTTGTAATTGGCCTTTATTTACTACTAAGTGTAACATTGTGTGAATTTAGCTGTAAGCTCCCCAAACAAAATAAAATAAATTAAAAAATTAATCAGCCCTTATTATTACATTGAAATTCTTTGAATAGTTTTCAGTACTATCTGGCGACCAGGTTTATTTTCTCTTTCTCTGCTTTTCTGGGCATTCTTCACATGGTTTTTCGACTTCAAATATTTCTGCTCCCATGAGGATACACATGACAGTGTCCAGACCTTTGGTTATGGCGATCTCGATCAGGTATTCACCGCAAAATTCAGGTGTCAGTATACCATCAATGCAACCTAGCTCCATCTTTAGACCTTCCACGTCGTAAACTTTCTGAAATTGTAAACATAACAAGGGGGTTAAAATAGCCACATCGGAGCAATTCATCTAAGAAAGCAATATTGCAATTTGATATTTGCGCATATAAAAGTAAGTGCGCGGAAGACGGTAAGTAAGCGGTAGTAAGTGGGGCCTATGACGGCTCAATGACAACCTTGACACCAGGGTTGATGAGGTTGGTCATCCACCTCACAACCCACACGATAGAAGAATATGACGGAATAAGTATAAATTGACAATATCGTGGTTTTTCGTTGACCTTAATTTCTGTGTATTCACAAACAGTTCATCACTGGACATGATGCTTGCTTCAATTTGCATCCGGCCAAGTGGCTAATGCCATCTGCGGCAAATGAACAATAAGTCACGTCAAAAAAAAGCTTCAATTCGCTAGTTGAATATTTTTAATGTTTTACTTACGGCTTCAATGGGGCATGAAGTTGTCTCAAAATACTTCAATATAGGGTACCAAGGCGCGTCCTCGTCTTTCATACTGCTACATACATCAGCCATGCATGAAAATACTGGTTCCATACCGTTCTCTGTAATGAGATTGGCCCCTATACGAATCTGAAAAATACATTTATTTATGATATGAAAAGTCTTCGTTTTGTAATAAGGAGGTATAACTATTTAGTTCCCGCGGCCGCGGTGTCAGTCGTAAATTCTACATAGGTTTATTACGTCTTGTCAAATAGATTGCCTTTGGTTTTGGTTTCATACAAGACCTTTAACCCGGCCCCAGGGGCGACAAGAGTCATCTTCTCTGCCCTCCACTACTGGGGCAATTCCTGTTCAGCGCTTCCTTGCCGCGATGGTGGGCGACTCTTATTTCAGTAGGCTGGAGTTAGATGGTGGCTGAGTCCAGATAGGGACCTAAACCTACGGTGTATAACGAAGAACCATTGCCCAGGATTCTACAGATACGGGTAAAGACATCAACAGTTGCAGAGGCGAAGATGGGAGCCATCAGTACGGCAATGCAGGACGGAAGGGCCGAATCACAGGTTTTCTGCTTGAACCAAGTCCTTAAGTTAGATACATTTCGGACGCGTTTTCCTATATATTCGACCCAGGAGTGCACCAAAAACGAGTTGATCGTCATAAACCAGAGTTCGTATGTCTACGCACGAGTTGTATTCATACAAAACACTATTCAGATTACAATTGGTCTTATTTAATAATATTGTTAACTTACTTCATGCGAATCTTTAATTTCCTGCGTCGCTTCAATTGATCCATCTAGTTTCACACAATCCGCCTCGTCTTCATTGTCACTCTGTTGTAAATTCATTTTAAGATCTACTACAACTGTTACGCTGTCAGCGTTTGGACACTGCTTTACATCTTCTTTAATACCCAACGCAATACAAGTGCACATTTCAGTCTGTAAATTATTAATCATATTACATTATTTTTCATTTAGAAGTTAAATTAAAGAAATCCCCGTAAATACAAAGATACTATTCATCCCCTGGAAACCATCCACTATTTAATATTATTCTTTTTGGTCATCATTTCATCATTAAATTTACGTTCCTAATCCCAATTACAGAGGAGTTAATCATCAGGTTAAAGCTTAAAGAACCAATGCCAGAGGTTTTTAATGTCCCACTAGCAGAGGTAATTAGTTGCAAAAGTGTCGGAAGTGTCGGCCTCACTGCCTATTTTTTATATCTTATGTAGGTACGTATACATTTTCTCAACCCAGAGGTGTCAAACTTTAGTGAAAGTATTAAAATTTTTCAGGTTCATTAAGAGAACATCAATATTATTGAAGTGTTTTTCAAATTCTGTACTTACTTCTCCTTCATCGTCATCACCAGCCAAAACTTCTAACAGTGGCAAAGTCACTAAAATAACATTTATAAGAACAAACATACGAACCATCTTGTAACAGGATTGAAAAATAACAGGACAATATTGTGCTGTATTTATTGCATATATAGGTTTTATACATTATTTGATATTGATCTCTTTGTCTACTAGCATGAGAGATGACGGTGATATTATATTGATAGTAGAACACACAATAGATATAACAATATGATTGAAAAAGTCGTGAAGAGTTGGACATGCTATTTCCCTGTTTGATAACATAGATATCTCGTTGTATAACCAAGGTCATTTTAATTCACCTGACGTCATTACTGTAAATAGTAATTACAAACATTGTTAAGACACAACAAACGTAGCGTACTTTACAAATACATGAACTAGCAAAAGTTCAAAAGCTAAGACCACTTAACAAGATTCAAAATATTTTTTGGTCTTTCTTGGTGAACCTAGACTTTGTTTAGTGAACCTCAGACAACATAAGGGTCAATGATAAAACAAAACGAATCGACGTTCATTTAAAATCTCGATTCTTCCATATCTATATTATGTAAACTAGTGAGATACATGAGACCATCCGATACAAACAATGCGTTCACGTCTGCAATATTAATAATTCCCTTCTCTATTTATCCTGACGATTCAACCAATATCCCACTGAAGCAAGTGAACAATTTTTCACATGAACCAAACAAATGGGGCGAACACAGAGTGTATATCATTCCCGATACTGTAGTTTTATGTTAATGCCGCCTACTTTTAAACTGTCGTAATTTTTATATTCCGATTCACGTTTCCCCTTCAAATATTTGTTATCTTATACGGAAATAAATGAATATATTCACAGTTTTGATTTAGTGACTTATTTTTGGCTTTTTGTTACGCTTTCTCTTTATCATTGGGGATTTATGTTCCTTTAAGATTTAATTATATGTTTGTATTTATGTATAGTTTTGTATGTTTTACTGTTATATGATTATTATTTATGTAGTAATTTTACTCGCGTGGTCCCATTTTGAAGATTAGACAGGTCCGGTATTTTACAGAAGCGACTGCCTGTCTGACCTCTGAACCCGAAGGGAAACTAGTCCAATACAGATTAGTTCCGACGCAAACGCATTTCTCGAGTATGTGAGTTTTCTCACGATAATTTCATTCACCTCTGAGTGCATGACTATCATCAGAAACATCAGAAACAGCAATTTTTTTTTATGTATGTATAATAGAAGTTTATTATACTTAGTTTGTAGCAAAGAAAATACTTTTACATCGGCCGTATATTTGATGTCCCTGATTCTTCAAGTCTTAAAGGATTACATTGCTTTAACCGAAACCGGCCCTAGTTTAAAGACAGTGCGATCTAAAAAGGGTAGAGCTACTTCATTATGCGCATATCATTCGTTCCATTTAATTTGATTGTCACCGACACCTATGCAAATGATGTATTACATTTAATTGAATATCTTTGTATCCTTACCCTTCCATGACTCAAAGACCCTTCTTATTAAGTCAGTTTGCTAACTACTGGGTATTCCCATTAATTTTATATTTCGTCTGGCGTATTTTGACGTTTGATGGTTCATGCTAACGTGGATGCAATAGTTATATTTTGATAAGCGTTTCTATTGCCAATCCAAGCGTTTAACACACCAACCATCAATCAAAGAGGTTGTCGAGCGACTGAATTTTAATACTATTCTCACGATGTTCGCCATATAAAGTAGGTATACAGGGTGTTGATGACATCGAAACGAAAACTGAAGGGGATGATTTCGCTCATTATTCTAAATTAATATCAAGTGGAATTTACCATCGCAAAAATTAAAAAAATATGAATTTTGCGGCGGAAAATTCCACTTAATATCAGCTCAGAATCACGGTCTGAATCATCCCCCTTAGTATTTGTTACTATGTCACTAACATTCTGTATATAGTCATCAAAAGAAATATCATACTAGCTTTAATGAAACCAATCAATCAGTAATCAAATATACTTCAGTGCACACAAACAGAACATACAAACATTAAAAAAAAATCAAATAAACCATAGTACTAACAAACAATGGTATTTATTTGTATATTTAATGTTTTTTTTTTAAAGAACGTCTAATGTCCTGTGCCGAGATTCTTCTTGCAGTTTTTTTTCCCCGTTTATACAGGTTATAAGAAGCCGCAGTTGTATTAGGTCGATGAGACGTTCGTTATGTAAATAATGACGATTCAATGTGTAACTATGTTACTTACTGAATAAAAATATTTTTGAATTTGGATTTAGTTACTTAGAGTTTTAGGTAAGTAAGTACTTTTTATAATAATGCTAAGTGCAATTTAATGAACATTTAGTTCTAAATCTTGGTTGTGATGTTGGCGTTTGACGCACTTTACATAATTATATTGTACTTAGACTGAAACTGGCAAATCAATGTTGTACCAGATGAGAGTCCTCAGCGCTCCCCATTTGTCCGGCCAAGTAGCTAATGCCATTTGCGTAGTTCATCTTTGTAGATTTTAAAAAAAACGTCGAAAATATCTCGCAATTGCTATATATTTATGCTTCGATAGTTCAATATAAATGGGATGCAGAATATAAACAAATATACATGTTTTTGCATTTAGAATTTATTCCTCGGCCTTCTCAATATTATTTCTATTCCAAGCACGTGTTTAGCTCTGGTTCTTAATAATTTATAAAGTTGTGATCCATATTTTAAAATACCAGGCACAACCGCGTCGAGAAAAACAATGTAGAAACAAATACAATGCAGATTGAATAAATAATTAAATAAAAAATGGTGTCCATTCATTTATATCGTAAAAATTAATATTTTAATTATTATTTATTTATTTTTTTAATTATTTTTTTATTTTTTAATATTATATATCTATTAAAAAAGAACTCCTGTCTGTAAAATTACAATTAATAATAATAATTACTGTTGCAATTACTTTTATCTCATCTTACTAGAACTGTTTAAGACACTTCACAGGGTCATTCTGATAAATTTCTCAATATATAATTTCATAAACGTAGTATATTATATTTATATATATCATCATCACCAACCCATTAACGTCACCACAGCAGGGGAAGGCCCGTGCCTTCCCTATGGATGGATAGGAAAATCGTAACGGTAACATTGTCCGGTACTCCAGACAAATAAAAACAACAGTATAAGTATCTGATACGTTAATATTTATCTAAAAATCAGTCCTAGACATTGGTAGAAGCCATGGTAGTTCGTATCCAGTCCTCGTAAGCAGCAACAGAGGAATAGACGCCGGGCCAGCCGTCTCTCCCGCAACCATTGCCAAAGGACACAACGCCTACGACTTCCCAGACGCCCTCTGGCCTTCTCCTCATCAGAGGGCCTCCAGAGTCCCCTCGGCAAGTGTCCTGGGCGAAGGCCCCCCCGGCACAGATCTGCTTATCAGTAAGTTCGGCGCCAAGAGGGCGGTATTTGGAGACGCATTCGTCTTTGCTAAAGATAGGCAGGCCGAGTTTTAGCTTCACTGGGCTGTTGCGTCCTGGAAGAAATACAAATATTAATTACACAAAACAAATATTTTGCCAATTTTATCGAATTTTATTAAGAGCGGCGTATTAACAGAAAAATTGTATTGAAGTCTACAGATTACCACGATGATAACACAGGTGAATTGTGCCCTAACTCTATTTTAAATAATCGAGTTACCAACTTTTAAGGTAGAGAATGAATACTTTGTCATTATTCTACTATTTATGTCGTTATATATGTATCTTTATTTTCAAATATCCTTTACAATGGACTTGCGACTTTTCCTTCCTACTATAATTTCCGATTATAACCGCACTAATAGGCATGTTTTTGAAATTATCACCTTATTTTGTGGTCATATAACACCTTATTTCGATTGACCCATGACCTTGTTTACGACTTAAACAAGGAAAAATTGTATTGTAATGAAACATAATAGAGAAAAAAACTATAATAATATAACTAGTGGAATAATTCCATACTATTGGGTACCTACGACCGCAATAAATACTTACGTACTTTAGTATACGTGATTTACACCATCTATACTAATATTACAGACAGGTTAACATTTATTAAGTTTAGTTAGTTTTTTAAAAAAGGCAGTAAATATTTTTTTTTAAAAGCTGTAAACGACCCAAATAAAATTATATAAAATAAATACTAAAAGTCACTGCGGTCCTATGTGTCACCAGCTTGTTTCTCGTGCTTCGGAAAGCACGTTAATCTGTTGGTCCCGGTTACTACTTATTGATGTAAGTATGAAGTCGTTACATGAGCTATGTCAGGGGTCTTTGGCGGGTCTATAATAACCATGACACCAGGGTTGATAAAGTTGGTAATCCACCACACAACCCACACGATAGAGGTAGACCGGCTTGTTTCCCAAACGTGGAGCACCAGTTCGATCCCCGGTACCAGACTTGTACAATAAGTTATTTATTACATACATCTCTATATTATTTCTATATTGCTTTAGGAGAACGTAGCCTGAAAGATATTTTTACTATCCGCCAACTATAAACAATCGACTATCGATCGGCAACACCAGTCGAAACGACCCCTAGCATAAATAATAACTAAAAACTATTTGCTCCTAACCACAAAATATTCCCTTTAGTAAAACATACTTTGCCGCCAAGAAATTCCCCTATTAAAGGCGTCTAAACACACCGATATTCTGAGAACCGTACAGCAAAACCATAAAATCCATAATGTTGTTCAGTTCACATACCATTTAAGGTTTTCCCCCAGCCGGCAACGTACACTGAGTTCCCGACGTTCAGATGGATATTTCTTGACACCATGCAGATAGGTTTTACGTAATCTAGAAACAGAAAAGTTATTTAAATTTTAGAATCAAACGCCATTTTAAATGTTTAGGTTTAAAAAAAAACAAAGGAAATAAGAATTGGGGTTTTGATTTAATATTTTCGAACTATTAAATTCCGAGATTTTATTTTAAATTAATAAGATTACTGACAATTATAACTTAGAATATAAATTGATAGAAATGGTAACTAATATTTATAATGTAAGTTTTTCATGTGTGTCATGCATAGACAACCAATCTCTGTATAAAAGTGTCCGCGGCGCATAACGGCTGGTAACGACACTGTACAACCGATATTGGAATTTATTTAACCAACCATAAGATCTTAATTTGAGGGAACGAACTTATACTATTTACATAACTTAATGTATATGTATTTACAACATGATTCGGATGTTTTTTTTTTTGGGAAAAACTAAACGAATTTGAGTCTATTTGTTTATAGGTTGTTAGTGCTGTCATATTGTGACTTTTGGATTTCTGAATCATGCATGATAGTACATATAATGTTAATTTATTTTATGATACGATTTTGTCTATAAAACTTCGTCGATAAGTTCAATGATTGATCTTAAGAATAGTTTTTCTTAGAAACAAACACTGGCAAGTTTTTTGCTTAAAAAGTGTTTTATGAATAAAAACCACAATAAAAGCAATGTTTTCAATATAGGCTTTTTATGGATGAATGTTTCTTAGAATTGTTATTTATATTTGATAGGGTAATGGAATTCAAGGCGCTGACGTTATTCGTGACTCTAACATTCTTGTTGAGTAGAAAAAAATACCCGATATAGTTTATGTATGTGCGTACAGCCTAATAACGTCCGAGTTTTGTAAAAATAGGGTTTCCCTTAACAATCATCTCCCTAGCGTTAAGACCGCTTATCTAACCTGAACATTTGACAGGTCCAGTTTTTTACAGAAGCCACTGCCTGTAAACTAGCCCAAATAAGTTAAGTCACGTACCTCCGAAACGCAAAGGGTTTTCCATTACAATATCATAGTATTTTACTCTGCTTCTTCCTGGCTTTGAGAGCTTATAAAGGCTTGTATTTGATCCGATTATCTTATTAGTCGCAATACTAGGTATAGTTTTTTGCAAGGTAAATTAAATAATTAAGCTACTCGTGTTAGACTCGAGACCCAAACAGGCAATAAAAGGACTTTACATTTGATTATTATTTCCACGACTCTTTAAACGAGTGCCATGGTCGTTTGACTTCCAGCCAGTTCTGCATGACAACCGCGCCGCGCGCGACGCAAATTATATTAAGTGCTTCGACCAATAAACGATACGATTGCTATTTACGTAGATGGACGTCAAACGGCTATTGGTCGAAGGCCTCGATATAATTCGCGCCGCGCGCGGTGCGGTTACCGTGCAGAGCCTACTGGTAAGGCTAACAACTAACCTATAATAGGTTTATCATACATAATTATGTTTGTTCGTCGGAAATCTCATGATCCATAACCCCTATGAGAGAGACAACACCACACACCGGACCTTATGCCGTCTAATTCGTTAGTATGAGCGAGACAGAATACGTACGCTATTCCCCTTATTCCTTACCGGCGTACGGCCATTTAAGACTAAAGTAAAACTATTTAAAGTAAGACCCAGAGGGGGTGAGGTAGACGCCGGATACGAATTGATGCGGGGCGGAGGGTTATCGTTCTATACGTAGTATTATTCTTTATTCTATGACAAGTCCAACAGTGGTGCTTCTCTATACTCTTTCCACCTTACAAATAAAACAGCCAAGCAAAGTTCAGTCAAATTGTATGATAATTGGATTCAATTTTGCTTGCCTGTCAAATAATTAAACCCACGTTCCTCCCTGGTTTACTTTTTTTTCTTCTATTTTCTTTTCTATACAGATTACCACAGCTATTTTAAAACATCTCCTCATAACGTTTTAAGATTACGTAATGTTATTAATTTGACAATTAAGCTAATCTCCGGATTTTTGTATTTCCCTAATGGTAACCTAGATTAAAAACCTTCACATACCTAATTACGAATCAATTAATATCTATAATAGCTTGTATATAACCTTAATGATATTTGTAATAATGGTACGTGACATTGTGGCTAATTAATTTAATATCCGGACGGGTTTAAATTAATTTGTTTTTAAATAGGTTCTTAATCATCATCATCATCTCCAGCATTACCCCGTGTTTCACAGGGCCCGCTTACCTAACCTGAAGATTTGACAGGTCCGGTTTTTTACACAAGCGACTGCCTATCTGATCTTCCAACCCGCGAAGGAAAAACTAGCCCAATACAGGTTAGGTCACATACCTCCGAAAATGCATTTCTCGGGAATGTGGGTTTCCTCACGATGTTTACCTAGGTGAAGTTTTTTATAGGTTCTTGAAATACTGTTAAAAAATATTGCTGAAATCCAAAAAAATCTTCTTGGTCAACTTTCACTTCACTTCACTATTGATTTTGGGTTATTGTTAATGAGTTGATTGGCTTTTCGTGCTCTCAGTGAAAGCTGCTAAATAGGCTGCCAACTCTCCAACGACTAACTGCTCCTGATATACCCTAATTTTATTAATCCAGTGGTTGATCTATGGGCTCATGATCCAGAAGTCTCGGGGTCCGAATCCTAGTAGGGACATTACAGGCTGATTAGCCTGGTGATCCATGCTCGGGACCTTAAGCCGTTGGGTACTACTTGTTGGTTAGTAAATAGTCGTTTCATGACCTGATTCAGGGGCTTTTGGTGGCGCAATAATAACCCTCACACCTAGGTTGCTGAGTTTGGTCATCCCCCTTACAACCCACACAACAGAAGAAGAGTATTGATCGTTTACAATCAACCGGTACAACTTTGCTACCACTACTAATACTCACAAGTATATTTGGCTCGTTTAGACATTCTGACTAAAGCAATATCGTCTCTCCTGTTCTTGTTTCTGTCTGAGAAGCCGGAGTGCGGGTAGCCTCCTTGCACAGGGATCTCTTGAGGCGGGTCTGCGCACGCGCCGTCCAAACAGTCTACGTCTTGTTGCGTGTCGTATTCGCCGAGACGAACGGTTGCTCTGGAAATTAATTAGTGAAAGAAATTATAAGACTTTATATTACCTACTACAACTTCACAGATTCAATATAAAGCTAATATGGCTGACTACGTTACAGTATTCGTATTTTTGATTACTTAGCAGGGCACCTGAGAATAAGTGTAATTCGATTATATTACAAAAATAAATGCTTGAAAAATTCTGCCTATGTCTTCGGGGATGCAGGTGTGATGGAACGTTATTTCATATTAAAAAATCTGGACCCGGTTAGGTTTCAATCCTTTGACTCATAATCATATTACATCTCAACCTCGTAAGCCTGTGGGGTAGGTGGTGGAAACGAACCTCGGCCATAATGTCCAAAAAGGGAAATTGTGGATGAAAGAGGGGGCGGGGGGGTCAGGATCATGAATACTAAGACAGGTAATATTTACTCACAGTCTACCAACATCTCTTTCAATTTGTCCAGTGACACAATGTGCTGCAGTTAGCACGTATCTATGGTTGATTAGCACTCCACCGCACTGGTATGTCAGGCCTCCAGCACCTATAAGCAAATAGGCACAAAATATAAAAAAAAAACGTTCGCTCTGTCCACGTGTATGTCCATCGAACCGAACCCAAGCCCCTAGATATGGATGCACCTACAATTGAAATAACAAATTATTAAAAAAAAAAAACTCTGAAATGAAATGAGCTGCGAACAGAGTCATTAAATCAGCAAGGAACTTGCAGTTGCTCTTGACACGAAATCTTATTATGGATTTGATGAACCGTACGATGCCAAGTAATCATCTCACTGCCCTCGTCACAACAGAATATCTTTGTCATATAATTAACTCAACACTTTTGTCGGTTTTTACGATATTCCTGGAAAATAAGCAGCTGAACGCGTTCCACTGCCAGTAAGATAGTTAAAAAGTCTTTATACACCAATTCGAGGACAAATCCGCTGTATCTTTGTTATTTAGACAAGAGACTTAGAATAAGGAATAATATTACATATATATAGAACGGCAACTCTTCGCTCCCCACCAGCAGCTGAGCTCGGTTTTACTTTAGTCTTCAACACACATAGCACGTGTACGATAACGTCAATGTGTAGTGTCTGTGTAAAACGACGTATTTTGTATGATGTGTCCGGGGTGTGCAAGAGACGAGACTTGTTTGACAACTTGCACCCACTTTTGATTCGAAGTCCTCAAATAAAAGGAGACGGAATACTTACGAGTGCGATACCCCAGCAGGGCCATCCAGGGGAACTCATCCAGGTCGGTGATTTGCCCTCCGTATATTCTGTCAGCGTTGTCTATCCCGCATTGGCCCTGGGGCGCTGGTGAAGAGTCTTCATTGGAGACATCGTCGGCTTGGCCATCGTCAGCGGATGGCCAGGTTGGTCTTTGAGGTCTTTGCTGTGAAAATACATTTTTAGGGTTAGCAGTTCAACGGTTAAACTGATGCACAGCCCTGATGCTACATACGAAAACGACGTTTTTAACATGTGCGGCCTTACCCCGTGGGTGCGAAGGAGACAGTTCGCGCGCATTCCCTTTCTTCTATACTAAAGTGAACCTCCCCCCCCCCCCCACGCCCTTCGGGGGTGTGGTAAAAGAACCCAAGCTCGTATTGCTGCGAGGCGGAGAGTGTTCCTTGTATACGTAGTATTACTGTTTATTTTACGAGTGATGCGGTATTAGGACTGACAAAAATGTCTTCTCTCTAGAATAGTACCGGACATAGGCCGGATAATTGACATCTAGATACTTGTAATTTTGTCCACCTCGAGGAAGATTACGAAGAATACGGGTTTGGATATGTCATGAGTAAGACTTATGCTTTCGATCATCGGCAGGTGTACTCACTTTTATTAAAATAATTTTATTTTTGCGCAAATTTAATTATCAAAGCAACTCTGCTATACGTAAATAGCTGCATACGGACGGTTAAATTTTAAAATCGCAGGTATAGCTATTTGGAGTGTGTTTGTCTGTTTTTTATGAGGAACAAAGTTCATATTATAAGAATTTAAGGCCTTCGTACTATCTTAAACACTTCTCCACTACAAATATTATTGACATAGAAATTACCAGCGGTCTGATGGTCTAACGACATAGAGATAGCTTGTCGCCTATCCATAGGGTTTCTGAGCTTAATTATTATAAATGTATGGTAAAAGTTAATCTTACCGTGGTCGGGCTGTCCTGTTGCACCGAAGGTAAGGGTCCGCAGCAAACCTTCGGGACGTAGCCATCGAAACCACATTGGGACTGCTTCAAAAACGTGATGGTTTGGCTCGGAAGGGGCCTTGCTTCAAACGCCGCTAACAGTTGTGGACAGTCGTATAGAGAGATGCATTGGCTACGCTGTCCTAATGGGGTGCGGCAGGCTTGTGACACTGGAGAAGAAATAGTATGCTGATATTAGTAACTCTTTTATAGACGATACTTATTGTAGGTTTACCTCAGATGTCTACTACTACTTCAGATGACACTACTACTTCAGAGTTTTTTCAAATGACTTCTTGGTCGGAGATGACATAAACTCCTTGTTTTAAGTTTACGCGGTTATTATCACAATTAAAACACATAATAACTTGTTCTTACCACGTTTAAATGGGGATATGAGACTCCCCATTTAAACGCGGTAAGAACCCGTTATTATGTGCTTTAATTAACTCCTTGGCCGGAATGACATTAACTCCTTGGCCGGAAGAATGACATTAACTCCTTGGCTGGAGACGACATTAACTCCTTGGCCGGAAGTTAGTAACCTGTCTACTATATCCTTCAATGGAAAAGGAAAACTTAAAACACCTAAGAAAACTATTAGGGCTACAGGGGATTTACTTAGTATCCAAATGCAAAAAATAAGTAACTAAATAGTGACACAGTTTGTTGGATGATGAGGTCGGTTATTGACCTCACAACTCGAGAGAAGAAGATTATAATTACCTACGAAAGAATCTTTAATATATTTGCGTCTATATAATGATACATAATAACATAAATACTACACTCAGATTTGCTTGTTTCTCTGTATTGTGAGGTCATTCGGATATACCATAAGTAATTCAAATAAGTACTATCTATAATTGCTTCTCAAGATTTGAAATAAGGACATTATTGTCAAATTATTATAAAACAAACACATATATAATGTGGAAGCCGCAGTCCATAAACCAAGTAAATAAAGAGAACAACTATTGCGAACACAAATTATAATAATTATCAATTTGTTTTCTTATCTAAAGTTAAGGATCACTGATAAGTGTGTATTGTTATAAATAAAAACGTGAGACATAACAAAATAATAATAATCATAAAACATACCAACATAACTCCAAAGAACAGACGTTAGCAGAAAAAACACTGGCACATAATTCATTTTGAATCACTTAACATTAAAACACTAATAAAATAGTTACATAAATGACAGAACACAGCACAATTTTTCCTCTTTTATTATTATTATTCCATTCGTTATTCGAATTTTGTAATAATGTTTATTAAATTGAAATAAATTATTAAATAAATAAATTAGACGGAGATGCGTTGAGACCTCCGTTCGGTTCGCTGAGTGTACTGAACTTGGAGGTCAAGACCACTTTGCTTATATGTGTTCTTGGTATCTGTACCGTGGGCAAAAACAACAAAGAAACACAATAATTACATGAACTGCCGTCAAAACATGTAGCTTCGTCAGATATCGCGTGACGTAGTACACCGTCAATATGACACAAAACGAAAAGCATTTTTTTTTGTAAGTTTTTGGTAGTAAATCCGGTTTATCAATCCATAGTTTTTAACTACTTAAATAATAATCTCTAACATAAATGTATGTGTGTATTACACAATTTTCTTGTTATTTTAGTGTTAGTTCATGTAAATTCTTATTTTCTAACTTAGCTATAGGTACAAACGTCATTCTGTGATTTGTTTTTTTTACCGGCCGCTGTGCCGGATTCGAATTACGAAAAAGCTGTTTACGAACTAGATGATTCAAATATTGCGGCTAAAGTCTAATTTATTTGCCATCCGTACACATACACGTTTATGTATTTGAGTAGCATCTCTCACATTATATATTGTCTACGTCATCGCACGGATTTACCCGTTACCCTCCTACCGATACCTGTCGGTGTCTAATCTTTGTATATTTTCCTTCTTCCACTTCCACAAGACCATAATATGACCATTTATACCCATATACAGGCTTCCGATGTCCCCTGCTTGACTTATTTATTATTATACTTTTTTATCAGTCTTCTTTACGAAGATTGGCATAAACGGATTGGGTATTTATTATTACTAGCATTATCATATAACTAGAAGTCAATATGATAACAAAATGCGGAATTAAATTAGGTTGAAAAACTTCATTTTATGTTTTAATAAACGCGTTCAACAGTATATCTTCACGGGCATATCGTAAAAACCGACACAGGGTTATTCGTTTCTAACATGATCGCCCATTAATGGATGATCTCCTGTGACCACCTTTAATTGAACCTGATTTAACGACATGAAATAATAATATGTATAATCCTCGTAAGGCCCGGATTTCCAGACACAATAGTTAAACAATGGGATTAGGATTTTAAAAGGACTTTGGGCCTTACGACCATATATTAGTAATTTTGTTGCTCATTCCAACAAATCAGTCAACAACAAAACTATGAGCTTCTCAGTTGCTAACGATAACAAACGAATGCCAATTTCCGTGTTCATAATTTTAATTTCGTTGTATCAGAATTTGAATTCAATAATAACAATAATCATTCTCAATTCAAATTCTGATACACAATAAATAATTTAATGAATGGAAATTCGCATTAATTTATATATCCTGCAGACAAATTGCTTATGCAATTTTGCAGGACATTGCATTTAAACTAATGTTATACTTAAGGCTTAATAATAATAAATAAATAATAATAATAATATGGAAATGCGACGATTGGAGGACATTAAGAAAATATAAGCACTGACAAACATATTTAGAAAGTCATACATATTTCCGGAATAAAAACTAGATTGCAGACTAGAAACTTGTTACGCGAGAAAAACCAAACAATGGACTGGGGAAGTAATTTCCCACTTTTATCTTCCTAGTATCACATACTTACATGCTTATTTCGAATGCTACTTAGGTATCTTCTTAATCGAAAATTTTATAGGAGTATAGTTCCAGGTTACGGCCATTAACCTACTGTTTTTTTTAAGAAATTGGTGATTCACGTTCGTGTGTTGATCCTTGGATACTCGTCTCCTTGCTAAGCGTCCTACTATTTTCTGTTAAGCTTAACCTGCCTCGTAAGGCTCAGATTTGTAAACGCATAGATAAAAAAAATAATGGGATTTTAGGATGGCCAACTTAGGGAGAATCCTCGTCTACCTATACTACTGACAAATGATAAAATGTATTAATCACTTATTCATAAGAAATATGGTCATCATCATTCCGCTAATGTTAATTCCCTAGGTCAATGTAACTCAATCCCCTGCTAAGGTAGGTGTTAGTTAGTGACTCAATATTTGCGAACGTAATCTTTTACGTGATATTTTAATATAGTCATGGTTACTAGTGTGTGCTCTAATTAGATGACAAACACAACGTCATTAGTATCAATGTCAAATGACTACAGATTTTCTAGTATACTCGTAGTTTAGTCCTATATGAAATATAAAAACATATTTATTTACATCATAAACAAAACTGTTATTTTTTACATTACAAAACTAATCTTACAGCTAAAGTAACAATTTTATAAATAATAATAATATAAAAAACACAGCACAATAAATAATAATAATAAAGGAAATAATATAATATAATGGTGTCTGTTCATAAGTGTACTTACAGACCAACAACAATCGGTCGACGACATCATCAACATAGGTAGATTGTCGAAGGTCTGAAAGCGCCCTAAGTAATACATTACATCTATGTTATTGTTTAAGTACCTACTCAAACAACCTATATGCGTCCCACTGCTGGGCACAACAAAGTTTATAATTAATATCGCACATAATATCGAATACTGTTAAAACTCCTATACTTTAACAGTATTATGATCATAACATAAACAGTTTTCATTTCGTCACTAACACCTGGGGGGTTAAAATGACCACATCGAGGTAATTCATTTAAGAAAGCAAAATCATTATTTGACATTTGCGCGTATAAAAGTAAGTGCGCAATGCAAACAATAAATGTCAAATAGCAATATTGCTTCGATGTGGCCATTTTAACCCCCCTGGTATTAATAATAAATGACCTAATTACGGAATAAAAAGATTCAATGATTTCACTACAAAACTATGAACGTGCAAATTTTCTATGCTTTTTCTAAGCTTTTTCTCGAAAATGTTGGTGTTGAGTTGTTTTGTGTATTTGATCACAATCTCATCTGATAAGGGATAACGAAGTTATCTGTCGTTTGGATGGTCTCATGATGGAGTATTTATGATGCTTATGTGCAATGTAAGGATGTAATATATGAAGTGAGTACCTAATTTTTAAATGTATTTAGGACACTGACCAAATTACCAAATTATCGCTTCATACACGCACTCCGGGTGAACCGGAGTGCATGTATGAAGCGATTGATGAATGTGGAGGAAGCAAGAGGAGTGTGTCAGGATCGAAGCAAATGGAATTCTATAGTCTCTTCTTACCCTGGTGGGAAATAGGCGTGAGTTAATGTATGTATGTATGTATGTATTTAGGACTTTAGGTCTCCAAGGTCTATTTGTGGAACTGTTAAATTAGTTTTTCCTACATAAACTGGAATTTATAGTTATTTCGTAGTAACCTTTCATTATTATTTATTTTATGATCGAAAAGTGAAAAACTAAATAAATAAAGTAACCGAGTGAGGTAGTTAAATTAATTTTTCCTGTGTACATTTTATTGCGGTTTTCTTTACGAGTATTTTGTAGCTGTCATTAGCTATCTGAGATATGGCTTCCAATTCTCTTACTTTCAAATCGTAATAATAAATAACTGCCAATCGACCTAGTTTGCAATCAAGCGATGAAACAAGTGGGGCGCAATTTCCTTAGCAATTCGCTTAAGGATTACGACATTAACTTGCAGGTCTCGTCGTTAATTGTGTTGGCTCCCCTACAGTCCGTCATTGGATTATCCAGTCGATTACCAGAAAATGATGCGGGGATAAATAGGAACACGGACTTGATACTCAATCGGGGAGCATTGATTCGCACCCTGGACCCGAAGACTTGCACCAATGAGTGCAATTTTCACTGACACAGTTGCCTCGAATGGTCTAACAGAAAGCTCTGCGAGGTGTGGCTACATACGTAGTTAGTTCATCTTCCGATGGATGTATCTCCGATTAACCCAATTTGAATATAATCCCGAGCTTATATTATGTGTTATAAATTTAAAGTTATATATTACGGTTGTATAAATTATAAGTTGAATGTGTTGTGATTGGGTCAGACATAGGTTCTCTCAGCGCTGAGCTTATAAGTTCACCAGTAAGAAGGGGGTCTTTATTTTACAGCCAGCTGCATAATAATAATTAAGACATCTTATGATCCTTTTATATTTTGTCATGCGAGGCTGTCTATCACATTTGTCCACTGTCCTAAAAGTTTAGGTAAATTTTGTGCAGAATGTCAACAAATGTAAAATAGCAATATTGCTTTTTTAGATGAATGGCTTCAATGTGGCCCAAAAAAATATTGCTTAAACCAGACAAACAAAATTACAATAATTGGGACCTCCTAGTAGGATAAGTAATTTACCTGTGACAGGAGTATCCACAAACATAATAACAAGATCATGTTTCATACCATTCATTCCGCACTATCCTTGAATGGGACATATTCGGAGCCCATGACTACGACGGGATTTGAATGGTACGGATCTACGCGCATCAAACTCAAAGCCACCTTTAGAAGCTTTATAAGTAATACATACCTAAATAGTTATATAGATACACTATGATTAATAAAATTTTACGTAGTAAACAGTAGTGAATTTGTGGACGAAACAAGTTTGTATCAACTTCCGAGTTGCATGATGTTGTAATTATGGTTTATTGCGGTATATGTATGGTCAGCAGAATTTGTAGCTACACCTTTTAACAATAGGTTTTTTTTTAATAATTGCGCGTCAATTGGCAGTCAACAACAAGTTATAATGTCTACAAGTCACACATTAATGGCTGGTCACAATCTATCCAATCGCAAATAACTGCAATGTCTTAAGCCGCTTGTCACCATGATAATAACGTATGATGAGAGCTCTCAGCGCTCCCCATTTGTCCGGCCAAGTAGTTAATGCCATCTGCGGCAAAGCAATAAGTCACGTCAAAAAAAAGAGAATATCACACAAGTCCTTTTTAAGTGAGTTATTGTAGATTAACCGGATATGGCTTTAATTACTAAGTGGCAGAAATTATCTAATTAATGAATAAATAAATTTAATTGGCCGAATTGTTAAAGTCCACAACGGTAAGCATTGAACTAAAATCAAATAAAAGGCTTAACTAAATAAAACAAATCACTTCGCAATCGTTTCGAACTTGGAACCCAAACAGAAACTTCAGGTTCATTATAGGGCCGCCTACACGATTGTTAGACGGTAAAACATACCAAACGAACACTAGAGATAGAAAACTAGAAATGCTGAGGGAAATCGCAGCGTTGTAAGTGAAGCACGTATTCAATCGAACGGTCGGTCGGACACGGGTCGACGGGGCGTCTATTCTGATAGACGATCGAGTGTTCGAAACGTTATCGATTCTATAAAAACAAAAATACCAGCCTAGAACACTACTACAGCCATAGGGGTCAACTGGGGGATAATTCCATGTTCATACTGATGACTGTGTATGGACCACGACTTAGTAAGTTGGCGTTGATGATATCTATCGTGTAGACTTTAGCCCACGTAGCATGCTGCACATATATTCACTAATTTATCGCGCGCGCTAAACGTTGTCCATGATACGACTAGCAACACTCAATTCAATTTCCAGTTTTTATGGTGTTTTCAAAATTATCCGCAAATGCCGCAAATATTGGCTTACCGAGTGAATCTTATAATCATAACCCTCATGAATGAAAAGAAACATTCATTAATATAGTTACCACTGAATTAATTACTATCTATTCTTCGAAATATAATATAGGTAACTACAGCAAATCTTTTTCACGTTATGATTACAATTTATCATTCGGATCAGCCATCTTTAAAATATCTGCGTATTTATTTAACAACAATAATATTTAGGCCATAAGAGTCTTGCAAACAGTTTTATCCAAATAAAACACTTTACCTAAAAAACTGGATTTCCCTGAGTCATTCACATGTTTTTGTAGGTATGTCAATTATACACTTCACGATCTTTCTACGTCAGACGACGTATGGTCATTCGTTCCGATTTGGCAATTACGCTAAAAATAACCAAACAATTTATTTTCCAGTACTCCCGGTAATATTTTGCATACTTACTTAAAAACTCATTGTCCATTCATTGACCATGTCAGCACAAATCTTAAAGGAAACCACTTCCATATGGCTATAATAGATTCAAAAATTTCGGATCACCGACAAATTTTTCTGCAACTAAAAAAGTTTAAACCGCCTCCAAAAAAGCGAGTAACTTATGAAGCGGTCGACTATACAAAGCTCCATGCAACAGTTGAACAATCTCTACAGAGCGAAGACTCAGATTTCGACTTTGGAAGTACAGAAGCATTAATTAAATTTCACGTAAATAAAAGCAAACTGATCAAGACGAAAATCATGAACCCTCCCCAAAAAGATTGGATAAACAAAGAAATATTACAGTCAATCCAGCAGAGAAATGGTCTTTGGGCACTTTATCAAGAAGATCCAGCTAATAAGATGAACCAAGAAAATTACGAGGCTATTAAATACAAAACGGAAAAATTAATCAAGGAAACAAAGGACACATACTACTACAAAGAATTTAAAAAGCATTCTAAAAATCCGAAGAAAACATGGAACTTACTAAACACTTTTTCCAATAATAATAATAATGTAAAAGGTTGCGCTCCTCCAAAGCTAATAGTTGACCAAAATATTATAACCAACCCCAATGATGTCTGTGAATATTTCAATAAATATTTTTGTGCTATCGGAAAAACACTGGCGAATAAAATACCACTCATATTTCATAGTAACTCTTTAGACACAACGGCCGTCAATCCTATAAATGACAATATTTCCACATTTAGACCATGCACTGTAGACGAAATAATTAAAATTATAAATAATTTAGACCCGAATACAAGTACAGGGCTAGACGGAATAAGCAGCAAAAGTATGAAATGCATTGGGAAACTAGTTGCTCCCAGATTGGCAATGTGCTTTAATGACCTCATGAACCAAGGTGTCTTTCCTGATACTTTGAAAATGGCAAAAGTTACACCTATATTTAAATCAGGTTCCAAAACAGATCCCAATAATTATCGGCCCATTTCTGTTCTGCCTGTAGTATCCAAGATTTTCGAGAAAATTTTATACAATCGGCTATTGGAGTACCTCGATTCTAATAATTTTCTGTTTGAGAAACAGTACGGGTTTAGAGCCAAGTCTAACACACTTTCAGCTACTGTAGACCTAATTACAAAAATTAAACTAACTATCGACAAAAGGCCGATTGTATTGGGTATATTTATCGATTTGAAAAAAGCTTTCGATACGGTTAGCCACGAAATTTTATTAAAAAAGCTAGAAAACATAGGTATCTCCGGAAGCGTATTCAAAATTTTTCGCTCCTATCTATCAAATAGAATTCAAATTGTTAAGCTTAATGAGTATCATAGCGGACCCCAAGGAATTGATTGTGGAATACCACAAGGTTCAATACTTGGACCGTTACTTTTTCTCATTTACGTGAACGCTATCAAAGATATTGGGCTACAAGGTGAGATTACTCTGTACGCGGACGATACTTGCTTATTTTATTACGGATCTTCAATTACTGACCTTATTTCCCAAGCACAAATAGACCTGAATGTCCTAAATGAATGGTTCCAATATAATCTTTTGACAATTAACATTTCAAAAACTTCATATGTAATATTTCACGCTAAAAACAAAGTCATTCCGCCTCATGATCATCTAACTATCAACGGCGAAGTACTAAGCGAAAAAACCCATGAAAAATACCTCGGTCTTAAACTAGATAAATACTTAAATTGGAATATACATACACAACACGTAACATCAAAACTTTCATCCCTTCTGGGCATTCTCCGAAATATTGTTCGCTGCTTGCCTCGACAAGTTCGCCTTAACATTTACAATTCATTGGTAAAATCACATTTACTTTATCTTATCGAGGTATGGGGTAATGCACCAAAAACGAATTTAAGATATTTACAAATAGCACAAAATAAAATAATTAAGATGTTATTTCACTTTCCGTACCGAGCATCAACAAAAAAAGTATACGAAAAAACAAATATTATGAACATTACACAATTATATACTTATACAACCTGCGTACTAGTACGGAAAATTATGAGCAAATCAATACATACAGAGATAACATTTACAAAACAGGAACAAATATTTAAATATGGTCATCGACGAAAAAGTCATCTTATATTACCTAAAATAAGAACCAACTACGGCAGGAAAACTGTACGTTTTGAGGGAGCTCATCTTTATAATAAGTTGCCATCCTACATAAAAAATACTACATCGCTAAATATCTTCAAATCCCAGCTGCGTAAACATATCATGTGTACTATAGAATAATCTTGTAAAACTTTAAGTAAGTAACTAAATGAACAACCTGTATCTGTGAACGCCAATCCCTTCCTTTAACTAGTTTTTCGATGAGCGATAGGTAGTCATACTTCACTCACACTTGTAAACAACGTATCAAAGCGATGTATTTCTTGTTTTTGGTAAATTTTATATGCATACCCTCTCTGCCTGCTCAACGGCACTTTATCTATCTTTTGTAAAAACATTTAGTTCTCATGTTAAGTGACTATGTATAGTTTTTTTATGAGAATAAAGTTCTTTAAACTGGAAAACTGAAAACTCGCGCTTACGCGGGCCTAACAGTGTGACATAATATATTAATAGCCTGACGTATATACTTTGCTATCTAGCTAAAACAAAACAATTACGAAACAAACCGATAAAAACAAACAAAAAACAATCGTCTCAAAACTTCAAAAATCGAACGAAATAAAATTAAAATTATAAAGAAACTCAAGAATAGCTCCCCAAGTGTCTAGTTCACCAAGAGCTGGAATGATAAATTGGGTATCGCAGCACTGGAGAGGTTGTGGCCTCTCAGTCCGTCTCGAAAGCTTAAGTAAATATTCTAACAGACACACGAATACTCTGAAAAGGGTTGCTTAACAAGCCCAACTCTTACAAGCTACCTTTTAAAGGCACTCGACCTTTAAGTTTCTATATTTTACATCTTACTCACTTCTTTACGCTTTTTTTTATTGATTTCATTCATACTGTTCGAGCCATTTTTATTAACTAGTATTATCCTGCAGCCCGGCTAATAAGTATGACATTTGTAAATCTATTATTACGAGACTAATATATTATGGCGTATGGCAATGTATTGATTAACTATTACAGGATAAATATAGTGTGAAAAGTGATTCAAAAGTCCCGAAAAAGAAATGAAATAGGTTGTTTCATTTAGCGTAAGGACTTAGAGGGATTATGTTTCATTTCAAACATATAATCACCGTCATCATTAGCCTTAGTAGTGTATTTCATCATTTCTTGTTACCTATAAATACAAATGCGCTTCTCTATAAGGCATATTTGAAATCTGAAACAGCATGGAATTTGTATTGGACTATAAGTATAATAAGCATTGTTGCCGTTGACCTCGGGGGATAAAAAGGACACATCGAAGCAATTCATATAAAAGAAGCAATATTTCAATTTAACATGTGCGCAATGCAAACATATTTCAAATAGCAATATTGTTTTTTAGATTATTTGCTTCGATGTGGCCTTTTTAATCCCCTCGTATAAACTTATAGTAAGTATGTCAGTGATTGTTGCTGATACTACGAGTTTAAAATTATTTTATTATTAATGTTATTTTAACTTATATCCGTCATATTTTCTCATCTGCCGAAAAGGAAAGGGACGGGGTGATGGGCAACTAAGAATAAAGTAGGCGTCTCGCTGGTATGCAACCCATTTGACGTGTGCTGTCAACTTAATTCTTTCGGGTTATTGGCCAATATAAAATTTTGGGAGGGATTTTAAAATTTCTGCCTCAAATTGAAAGTGTGTTCCATAAATTTTATGCCTGTCGATTACGCGTCCCTATCCTTTTCGGCGGATAAGAAAATGACAGGTATAACTTAAAATAAATTTAAATGGTGTGTACTGGAATTAGCTCCAATACTATAGTAAATCAAAATGCTATCGGTACCGGTTCATCTTTTCAAAAACCAGTCCTCGCCGCATGTTTCACGCTACATTTTCCTTATATTCAAAATTGTTTACCTGTCCTTACCTAATCATTGCCTTTAGCGACAAGGTGTATATCAAGTCGTGCGTACAGCATCATAAATTGTATTCTCTGTTGCTAATTTTAAATTATACAGGTATTAGAATGCAACATTAGGGTGTAGGTACTTATCAACGCCTTCTAGTGGAAGCATCGTAAGGGCTTTTTTGAAAAACCACATTTTAATGTGATTTTGGTTAAAAAAAACCTCGCATAAGACACGCTAGTTTCAATTCAGGTAAAAATATACTCTCAATTTTTTAACAGGATTGGAATTAAGTAATAGAAATCGGGATTTTACTGAAGAAAATTGTATCAGAATGTGATGTTTAAAAAGTAGCATAATGTCGTCGCCTCTACTGTATTGAACAAATTATATTGTTCCTTACTGATAGGGACATTATATTATACACAAATAGAAATGGGGACATTACGAAAAAAATACCTTATTCCATTTTCTGTCTCATGGTGTCAGGGTTAATATTGAGCTATACGGGGCCCTCAATGTCGACATGCCTCATGTAAATATTAGCAATTTAGGTACATTTCTTTTTTGACGTGACTTATTGTAGGTTTGCCGCAGATGGCATTAACTACTTGGCTGGACAAATGGGGAACGCTGAAGGCTCTCACCCGGTACAATGTTTAAGACAACAGGCCTGAAGGTGCCCAGTTGGACGCGAACCACGGCTTAGGGCGTCGTCTGAGAGGAAAAATATTTGAAAGAATTAATCGACCCTAGCGGGTCGATAGCAATAAGCACTGATTGAGGGAAAACTTAGGTATATAAGAATATAGTAGCTGTTCATTCTTCTACAAGAACTATTATAGCACAATCAGGTGAATAAGCCAGCGCGATTACTTAGTGTCAATAAGTAAGTAGTGATAGTATTTTCGCCATAAAACACAGGATTTGAGCTTAAACTCCTACGTCGCAAGTGTCAGAGTCGTTATCGATGGCGTCTTAATATTATTTATCGTAGACTTACAGTACCCGATACTTGCCACTCTTCGCCATTCTGATATTTTACTACATTATATTTGCCCTATCGAACAAAACACCTGACTGAACCTGATTTATGGCGCCCTGGTACTTTTTCTTTTATTACTTACAAAATTCTAGAAATTAATGTTTTATTTTTATGACTTGAAGAATAAGAAGATGAAGACTTTATTTTTATTGTCCAGCATTGCTACTGGCATCTTTTATTTTTTTGATTAATAATTGGCAGAGAATTTTAATATTGACGGAGACGTTTTTGTGTTCTATAATATTATTATTATTAACACGCCTCAATAAAAACAATATTACTATAGTTGTAATTATTAGATAAATGAATAAATAAATATTAAAAGTGGCTGCGGCTTTTCTTCTGTTTCTTAACTCTGCCTATTATAAAAATCGTATTAATAATAAAATATTATTAATGTTAAAAGTGCATGTGGCAACATAACATAACAAATACTTTACTGCACAAACAGGAAATACAAAACAAAAGTGAAATAGAAAGAGTACAATGAGCGACCTTATTGCTAAGTAGCAATGTCTTCCAGGCAACCATTAAGTATAGGAGATATAATGATACTGTTAACAGAGAGAGTACTAATATAACTTTTACAATTAGAATCGAGAGAAAATGTCGATTTTTCAAATGTTGATCCCATTCATCAGGTTGTTCACTTGAATACTTTCACGCTAAAAGCTTTTTTGGGAGTAGCCGTATATTGATACAAATGACGGCCCCACCGTCGAACGCTAAACATAAATCAAGTGTTAGGACTCGTTCATAGAGAAAAACGAAAGAAATAATTATATTAAGTACCAAAAACGTTACGCAACAAAGGAAAACATGACTAATACTTAAGCTCACGACTGTATCCCAATCGGAGTAGTCAGAAGTACATCCATCGCAAGATGAACTAAGTACCCACACCTCACAGAGCTTTCTGGTAAACCAAAGTGAATACAAAAATACGTAATATGATGAAAGCCATACCTTTTTGTTTCTGAGTTCCTGTCTCTCCTTCCATTTATCTTTTTATCTCTGTACCACACTGAAGTACAAGTACCAGGCGAACATGTCCTCAAAGAGCTGTCCTCGGTCCTCAGTCCCACCAAATAATAAATTAATAATTGTGATCTTATTTATTACCTAGCTTCGCAGTTTTATCCTGAATTTGAAAATTTAATTGTAGATACAAAGTGCAGAGTCAAAGTTTAAAACAAAAAGATTTTTCCTACAAAAAAGTTTACAAAAATTTTAATTCTTTGACGATTCGTCAATTTGAGTTTTATTTGGGGAATTAAATTTCATTTTCTTATATAAATGAAGAATGGATTTTCATAATTTATCTCCTGATGACTTTTGGCCCTACCCATCCTGATTACTCACCTCGAACTCAAAAATGTCTATTATATATATTTTTATCTATCTCTAAAACATTCTGTAACATCCCCGTGATTCCCACCCTTTATTTACCTCTCATGTCTATATGACCACGCCCTAATGGTCAGGCAATGGGATCGGCTGTTTGTTCCTAGAAACAAATGACTGCGAATCGCTCATTTCCAATCAGTCTCGTGGTGGAGCTATTAGAATTGCGAGGTGAGTTGTCTGGGTAACTTGTAGATGGTAAAGCTAGACACAAGAAGATAAAAGAGAATGCTAGATATAGACAGAAAAAAATAATATTTATTTGTTTGAATTTGATTGACCACTTGATACGACTCGATTCGTTTATAAAAAAAGGAAAAATTAAAGGAGAGGAAGGGATAGGACCTAGGAGAACATTTATGAAACAAATAAAAGAGAAGATGTAGGTTGTGTCATATCAGGAAGTGAACGATTTGGCGGGAAAAGGAGAGAAATGGCGATTACTCCACCGACAAGAGCGCAGCTCTTAAATAAAGAGAAAGAGATTTGTAGATGAACGAGTCTCGTTTTTGTGCTCTTAGTTGTCTATGTGCTGTAAGTATAATGAAACATTATAAAAATTTCAAATCTGCATTGTTAAATATGTGTAAATTTTTGTTCAACATTCTAAACCAAACGCACCAATGAATTTATATTGAACGTGAATAACATAATACAATAACACCTAATGCCTGTAGGCAGGGGTATATACCCTCGCTCCTCGCCTCCTATGTTTAAGTCTCATGTATACGAGGTGAGGCTATTGCCATTACATACTTTTTTTTTTATTTATTTTTTTTATTTTATTTTTTTTTACATTACTTATTGTAGATTTGCCGCAGATGGCATTAACTACTTGGCCGGACAAATGGGGAGCGCTGACGGCTCTCACCCGGTACAACGTTTAAGACAACAGGCCTGAGGGTGCCCAGTTGGGCGCGAACCTCGGCTCAGGGCGTCGTCTGAGAGGAAAAATATATACTTACACCGATAACATATACACATACATACATAAACTCACGCCTATTTCCCACCGGGGTAAGCAGAGACTATGGAATTCCTTTTGGCTCGATCCTGACACACTTGTCTTGCTTCCTCTACATTCATCAATCGCTTCATAGATAACATCACGCCTATTTCCCGTTGGGGTAGATAGAAACACTTAATACGTATAGCCATTCACAGGGGCACAAATCCCGGAAATCACGTGCTGTTAAAACACATTGAAATTCACTACTTATTACAAACTTTACTCATCATCATCATCAATTTAAGAGCCACACTCTTGTCGGAGTAGCATTCCAGTCTATCAAAGGCCAATTCCTTGACTTCCATATAAGACACAATGTTAACCTTTTCTTTACCCTGTCCATGTCAGTTCTTCTTGGTCTTCCCCTTCCTCTCTTTCTTTCTAGCTTTCCTTCTATAATATTTTTAATAAATTCGTCGTGTCTTATTAGGTGTCCACTCATCTTGTCTCTTCTGTCCTCAATAATAAACTTTAAACTTTACTCATAGAGAAGAAAACCATTCTCAAAGAATTTTCCATGCAATACTCCAGTTTATTTAGCAAAATAAGCAATCACTTCAGACGCCGTCGGAACCGCAGGAAATAGGAATCATTATTTAACGTCAATGTTAAACTAGATTGCCTGCTGCAAATGGGCCGGTAATGACGAGAGCCGCTTGCACCCCGCAATGTACTAAACGATGCCAGTCGAATAAATTACCCAACTTTAACGAATTCATTTGCTTTTTATTGGGAAAAGTTCGGGAGTAGATTTGTTTTGGTTAGCGAGTGGGGTTCAGTAAAGGTATGCGGATATTCGTGTGCTTACAGACAACACAATATAAATATGAGAGCGCATCTTAGTCGCTCTTAAGTTGGACTTGTTGATATGGCTGAATACAACTGGAAGAATCCACTCTAATTGTTAAAATTGTGTGGATTGATTACTTTCACCACTCGTAGACTGTTGAGAAACGCTGATTGTTTTGCCACTTCGCATATATTCACTTTAAGTAGGTAATTACAAAGGTTACTAACACGTCATACAATAAGAGATAGATCGCTGAATATAAAAATTAATGAAAAAAAACCCGAAGCCTGAATAAAGCCTGCTTGGTGCGTTTTGGTATGAAGCCTGTGGTGGATTTAATGATGTATCTTATTAAACCATTATTGTGCTTATATTAAAAGTTATATTGAATTGCATTAATTAAAAAGTAAAGATTTTTTTTTATAAGGTATTTTTATGTTGCAATAGTCAACACTAATATTATAAATTAGAAAGTTTTTTTTTTTACTTATTGTAGATTTGCCGCAGATGGCATTAACTACTTGGCTGGACAAATGGGGAGCGCTGAAGGCTCTCACCCGGAAATTGGAATCGCTGAACCGATTTAGATGACATTTGGTATGGACAGAGTTTGCGATCTAGGGAAGAACATGGATATTTTTTTCTAAAGGTATAAAAAATATGTGTTGAGTATGTGGACTTAGATTTACGACTTTTACGAACAAT
Organism: Pectinophora gossypiella; assembly: GCF_024362695.1. Classification (NCBI taxonomy): domain Eukaryota; kingdom Metazoa; phylum Arthropoda; class Insecta; order Lepidoptera; family Gelechiidae; genus Pectinophora; species Pectinophora gossypiella. The sequence continues at coordinate 11,704,939 of NC_065410.1, forward strand.
TGACGATACATTAATATAGTATAGTGTAAAATACATATTTATAGTGCAAAAAAATTTTTACCCTTTTTTTAAAGCTGCAGGGATAATATTTACGCAACCTTCTAACCCTTATGGTTTTGCGTATTGTACATAAAAATATACGGCCGGCTTAGTGCCGAAGATTTCAAAAGTGATAAACGATCCATCTTAAAAGCAAAATAACCCTGTAAACCTTTATTTACCCCTTGAAAATGGCCAATTCTCTTATGGATTCGCTATAAACCGTGTATTTATCAAATGGATTTTTGAGTGCCCAAACTTTGATGGGTAAATCTAAGTGTTCGAATTTACTCAGTCGAAGGGAGGCAGGGTTTACTTTACACTCTTTTTACTTTTATAGTTAGTGATAAAATGGCACATTTGAATTTGGTCTTATAGTCGTCTAAATGGGACCGTACCTATTACTATTGTAGGAGGCATAAAGGGTCTTGATAGTCTTATTTTTGAAAGTGTTGAGTAAGTATCTAATTGTTCGTAACGGCCTCTGTGGTCCAGTGGTTGAGCGTTGGTCTCACGATCGGCCCAAGGTTCGAATCCGGTGGGACCATATCACAAAAATCACTTGTGATCCCTAGTTTGGTTAGGATATCAAGGCTCACCTGATTGTCTGAAAGTAAGATGCTTCGGAAGGCACGTTAAGCCGTTGGTCCCGGTTACTACTTAATGATGTGAGTAAGTAGTCGTTACACGAGTCATGTCATGCCTTTGTCGGCTCAATAATAACCCTGATACCAGGGTTGATGAGGCTGGTAATCCAACTTACAACCCACACGATTAGAATTAGAAGATTATATCTAATTTTAAGGTGATTTACTTGTGCTATATTAGCTTTTAGTATGCAGTAGTAGTAGTAATTATACTCTTATCCTCTGTCTAACAAATCTATTCATGTGTAAGTACAAAATATAATATATAATATTATTAACAATCCACATATTCGTAGAAACTTGGTGAAGTCCTGGCATTTTCCATCCTGCGGTATTTATACGGACACAATCTCTCTTAAAAACGAAAATAAAATACTTTAAGTCAATCAGCTAAAACGAAGCACTAAACACATGCAACCCCTTATCGCTTTATACCAATAAACCGAAGCAAATTGAAGTTTATATCTGCAGGTTTATACAGAATCAATAACTTTCAATATCTTCTTATATATCTTAGGAGCTTTATTCCAACTATAAGGTTGGCTATCTGTCTGCCGAATCGCTTCTCGAAATAGCCTTATTAATTCCCCTTTATGTCTGAAAGAGCATGCAGGGTCGTATAAGCGTTTACGTTGAGTTTACATTGAGTTTCTTTATGTTGGTATAAAGTTTGGTGATTTAAGAGGTAAGGGAAACCCTTACATTTAATTGTGCCTACACTGCACCTGTGCCTGGGTTAATTGGGAAGACACCCCTTATTTTTAAACAGAGTAATGAGGTGTTTTGATTTTGGAATGTTACAGTGTTACTACAAAACACAAACTAAAAATAAACTAGTATTGCTGTCTAAGAGTTTTCTACTAGAATGCGAAACACGGGTGGCCGACTAAGGATAAAAAAGACTTCTTAGATTAGAACCACAAGTCAGTTTCCGCAAGGGACATACAAAAGAAAAATAGCCTAAATCATTAAATAGGTACTAAGTACTAGTCATAGTCATTTATTGATAATAATAATTATCATGATGAAATTATGATGATGAAATGGCATTTACTAGTGATACGTTATGTTTTTAGTAGGTACAATATTAATGATTCACAATACAGTGTTAGTGGCATCGTAACGAATATTGAAGGGGATGATTCGCACATGATTCTGAGATAATATTAAGTAAATTTTCCGTCATAAAATTCATGATTTTTTTTAATCACTTTACACTTTTGTGGCGGAAAATTCCACTTGATATTAACTCAGAATAATGTGCTGAATCATCCTCCTCAGTATTCGTTACGATGTTACACCCGCACAAGTTACGTACAGATAGTATACAAGTACATTATCAGGAGGTCCGGTTAAGTAGTTAAAACCGTATGCGGAAAATCTCCAATAAGTCTCAACAAAAAAGTATAACTTATATTTTCATGAAGCTAATAATGAATAAAATGAAACAAGCATTTTTAGCAAGGTCAGTTTACTGTAAACACAAAGATCACAAATCAAATCTATAAATATCAACCACTATAAACATAATACCAGAATTTCTAAACATGACTAGGTAAACATAACTTCTTATAAACCCACGAAAGAAATAATCCTGAAAACATCAAATTATTATTCGTCTGAAATGTCAAGTATGTAGGTACTTTAATATCCAAGTTTGTATTTGCTGTACTCACTTAAAGTAATGAAGTTTTATTGAAAAACGAAAATCTTAAAGAACGTGCAAGTTGCCAAGTATCTGCCGTCAAAGTTCAATATCTTTAAGATAACCTTTTGATGTCTGTAACATAACATAAATAGCCTATATACGTCCCACTGCTGGGTACTGGCCATTTTAATAACTTTCATCAGCCTCTTCATTAAAAACAGTGAAGTAAGTTTGTGTATAGGATACTTGAAAAGGTTTTAGGATTCAAGTTAAAACCATAAGTATTACATACATACAAACATACATAAACTCACGCCTAATTCCCACCGGGGTCTTCTTCTTCTTATCGTGTGGGTTGTGAGGTAACGTACCAACCTCATCAACCCTGGTGTCAGGGTTACTATTGAGCCGCCAAAGGCCCCTGACATGACTCATGTAACGACTACTTACTTACATCAGTAAGTAGTAACCGATACCAACGGCTTAACGTGCCTTCCGAAGCACGGATCATCTTACTTTCGGACAATCAGGTGATCAGACTGTAATGTCCTAACCAAACTAGGGATCACAAAGTGATTTTTGTGATATGCCAAACCGGGATTCGAACCCGGGGCCTCCGGATCGTGAGTCCAACGCTCAACCACTGGACCACAGAGGCCGTCCCACCGGGGTAAGCAGAGACTATAGAATTCCATTTGCTGCCACCACCATAAGTAACCATAACCACAAAACCACCATAACCACCATAAGTACCATAAGTATTACTCTTTGTATAAACTTTTAGGCGAAAGGCTGTATACTACACACCTCTGGCTACCCCTTCGGGGACACAGGCGTGATGCTATGTTGTTCCTATGTTATAAAAACAGGAAGGTAAAACTGGAAAAATAAGATGATTCCGTGCTTCAGAAGGCACGTTAAGCAGATGGTCCCGGCTATGTATCCGTTTTACTAGAGCCATCTCAGGGGCATTTGGGTTCATGAGGCCGCTCATTTATCCCACAATACATAAAAGAGAAGATAAAAAGTCGGCTTTAATTGTAGATGTGCAAGGTGAAATCATTCATATGATATGACAAATGGAATATTGTTTGCAAAAGTAAAAGTAAGGCAAGTCAGCACCATAATAATCGTGTCATCTACTGTTTCTTTTATCTTCACTGCTTTCTCCCTGCCTATTCACTCTTCATCAAAAATTGAGAGGGAATAGGCATTTACTAGGTAAGCTTGTACCACATTAGGACCCATCTCAACTTACGTGAGAATCACATGATATTATAGTCAATCGACAGACTATTTTTATGATATAAAGCTTTGAAAATTAAGTCTGAAATCAATCTTACATAGAAGTCGCCAAAAATACTTTACCTACCTGCTTACGTTTTATGATTCATACAAAGATCAAAGTATCTGGATTAAATTGATCAATTTCATATTATTACAAAAACCTTCTACATCACATGTTATGAGCATCTGTTTTTGAAACGCACCATCTCATTAGGACGGTCATAGGGGATTTGGACCCAGTGATCTTTGAGCATCATTATTGAGTATATTAAACTCCTTTTTGAGGAAACCGTATCACATTATCGTTGCAGAGATTTTGGGATTGGCATTTTAAAAAGGAAAATGTTAAGGAAGTTGTTTCAGACAGAGTAAAATCATTAATTAATGATACAACTCGCAGCAACTCCTGTTTATTATTGTTTTATATGCTTACCTAATAAAAAAGCGTGGTCCACATGGAAGTCTTTAAATAGGCTCCGGACACAGGCTGCATGAGCGCAAGTGTGGAGTATCACAACAAACAATGGCTCACTTTTTATGCTGTCCTAAATGCCCTAACACCTGCACTATTTAAGACCTTCACGAAGCCACTGAAAAGAAATTGTTATTTAGCAATAAGGTCGCCGATTCTACTTCTCTTGTCACATTTGTAATTGTTTTTAGTGTTGTGTTTATATATGTGCAATACTGCGTTTTTGTATTGTATTGTATTGTAAAAAAATGTCTCGTCACCCATATATATCCATCGTCCCGTTACAAGTCTACAAATACCTACTCAGGCATCCGGAAAGGGTTGAGAGCATACTCCAATACTCTACACTGTCGCTTGGTAAGGAGAGTGGCAGCCCCGCCATCCAAAACCCATTTACATACATATTACAGGAACAATCCTTTATCGACTAGAATTACATTTTAATGCGATATTTACGCGTAAACCTAAAGATATTAGCCATAAAGGAACATTATACAATGCTACCACAAGTGTAATATACAACTCACATAAAGGTTAGTTTTAATAGTCAACCATAACAGTTTACAATAGCAATAATACAATTATAGTTACGAAGGGATCTGAACAATGATTTCGTGTGTTAAAACCATAGAGCGATGTCCATTCTGGTTGCACTAATGTGTAGTTTTAGTAAAAAAAATACTCTTTAAAAACAATTGTCCTTAAAAAACAGTTGCAGTTTCTTGTCATTTCTTCTCCTCAGCCATAACACCTTGCGAAATGACGTAAATTCAAAAATGTTACATTGACCTTCAACAAGTTTATCCATGATAATTACGTTGAATAAATGATTCTGATTTCTGACAAGAAGGGTCCCTTTTTGTGAGAAAACCCACACGTAACCAAGAAACCAAGCAAGCAAGTAACCAAGAAATATTCGGAGGTAAGTATGTAAACTAACTTAAAATTGGGTTGACTTTCCCTTCGAGTTGGAAGGTCAGTAAGTTGGCAATGTTGGTATCTCTACTTGCTGTAAGTAACTGGCATAGAAATGATTTATTAGTTATAAAAAAAGATGATGATGATGATGATCTCTCCGACCGATTTCGGCCATGGCGACCATTTCGACTCGACGATATTTATTACACATGACAATAATAATAACATTAATCATTATTCACAATAAAATAAACTGTCTGAGAACTGATATTAGGCAGCTAAATTACTCAATTGTATATCAATATTTTATGTTTATTTTTATTTTTTTTAAAGAACGTCTAGGGCCCTGTGCCGAGGTTTTTCTTGCAGCTTCTTTTCCCCGGCTATACAGGTTGTGAGAAGCTGCAGTAGTTTTAGGCGGATGAGATGTTCGTTATGTAAAAATTGACGATTCAAAGTGTAACTATGTTACCTACTGAATAAAGATATTTTTGAATTTGAATTTGAATAAAAATTTCTTATAACTAATAAAATGCTTGGTCATCAGTTTTTAAATTCATCCCTATGTTTACGTACCTATGTTAGTATTTAGTCGAAATCGTAAAACGCAATTTGAGGTACTATGGACATTTCACCGTAAGCAATAACAATTCAGAATGTTAATAATTATTATTATAGTTATGAAGGCATCAAAACAAGGGGTTTATGTTAATAAATGATTGTTTCGCCATGTTGTTGGCATTTCATTTTAATGCTTTAGCGATTATAGTCATTATGATATTGTTATTTGATTTTAAATCCGAAGTTTACAAGCAATTTGCGATTTATACTAAAATTATGTTTTAGGTAAGTACAGTCATGAGCAATATAATGTACCTACTTTAGGACTCTGTCGCACTAACATATTTGACATTTAGCGAGACTTACAGTTCAAGTTGTCAAAAAAGTTAATGTGACATGGTACCAAAGTGTATACATATTAATGCTCGTGACCGTACCTAGAATGGGTACGTAATGTAACATATTTATTAAATGATATTACATCGTGCGTTATTGTTATACCAATTAATATTATTATTATATAAATTAAAATCAGTATTTTCACCTATTTAATATAATCGGTAAATAACCTATTATGTTATTTATTCATTAACATTAAAAGGTGTTTCAGTTTCAGAATTGCAGCTAGTGGATATCCGTCATCTTTACCTACCCCTACAAGACACAGGCGTGATCATATCACCCACAAATGCCCCTCTAAAGCTAATTACGTAAACTTGCGCAACAGTATGAAATCAACGACGCAATAACACAAAGCGCCTGCGCGAATGAGAGTAGCAAAGGGTACTAACCACGCGCGGATGAGATCATCTTTGCAGGGGCTAAGGTGACGTCATTTTATCCCCAAATTCCCATTTGTTCTAAAAATGGGATGAGTCAATGGGTCACGCCCTTTGAATAATTGTGCCTCGAGATGCTACTTTTATTAGGAGTAGGGGAAAATATGGATTTGTTTCGAATGTGTAGCGTAGGTAATTAATATTAAGCGTTGTGTATTTTTGCGTAAGGATGTGTGCATTTTCTATTATAAAAGTTAAGTCTTAGAAAGTATTTTTTTACATTTACTGATTTTTCTTTTTCTTTGGGTCGAAGCCAGAGCTGAAATGTGTTATAAATATCATTAAACTGTTTGTTACATTACAAATGTAACTTTCTAAAAAGTAAATAACCAGTACGTCGTTTTATCTATCTGCGTACAAACCGATCGACCGCATTTGTTAGTTTTGTTTGGTTGCTCTGAATAAAACCGCAGGCTACGTCGCGTCGTAATAAAAAAATCGCAATCACGTAGATTAAAGCCCTCTGAGGTTCGTAGTGAATAGCTCTTCTGAATAGTACTCAATGTATCTTATTAATTTATCTTGAAAGAACAGTATCAGAGTTGGTCTGTCACAGTTGGATGTGAACGAATATTAATATAGTAGTTAATTGTCCCACGTCTGTAATTTCAGAGTCGCCACTTCCATACTCTACTTTTGATTATTTTTAACGTTCCTTATGTTTCTTCCCATTGCTACAACTAAATAGTAATTACCGTCAAAATTCTATGTATTTGCAAGGCACGTAAATCTTTCAATGAATTGTCACGAGATACAGATTTAGATCTGTTTAATATTAGACCTAAAGAAATTAGGCACCGGCTGAGCTGTGGTTTTTTTTGAGTAGTCTAAGCGGGTTCCAAGTGGTGGGGTGTGAATTTGTTTTTGGCCAGTTTGCTGCTGTTTTCATCTCATATAGATTATTAAGTTGTTATTTGCGAAAACCCATAATTGGCTTATTGTATAGTTGTAACATAATCTATTATTTCTTTTGCTGTTGGTTTTCCGATGAAAATAAAATAAATATATAAATACATTGTTTTAAGTTTGCGCGGTTATTATGATAATTAAAGCACATAATAATGGGTTCTTACCGCGTTCTTACCCATTTACGGGTTCTTACCCATTTAAACGCGGTAAGAACCCGTTATTATGTGCTTTAATTATAATATATAAATAATTTGTTTATCTTAAATATACATACAAACTCAAATCCTTAATCCTTACTACGCACAGCCCTCCTCTTATTATCTGGAGAGGATATGGAACTATAGAACATATCTACTCCAGCACACTAATCCTTTACGAGTTGGCGGAGACTGCCAGATAATGCTATGTATGTGAAGGAACTCATCGTTATCCGGTTTTTCACAGACCCACTTACCTAACCTGAAGTTTTGACTTACTACGAACGTACAAACGTATAAAATACCCTTTCACCTAACATACCTAGCAAATCAAAACAAATAGAATCTCGAAACCTCGATCATGCTCTAATTTCGTAGTTTTGCTCTGAAATACCAAACTTTCTAGACCAGACTGGTGTAGGCTAGGCTATAAGGCTACCTACCGCTTTGATATCGAGTTGGAAGGCAATTTTACCAAATAGGCATCTCGTATCAGCCATCTTGTTCTATGAAACTCGTATGTTTGTGGGGACGGAATTGGAATGGGTTTTTTGCAAATGTTTTACTGAGGTACAGTCCTCAGTGTCCGGCAAAGTAGTGAATGCCATCCGGGGCACAAAACGTCGTAGTTATAGTTTCGAAGATCATCATCATCAGCCCATTAACGTCCCCACTGCTGGGGCATGGGCCTTCCCTATGGATGGATAGGGAGATATGGCCTTAAACCATCACGCGGGCAGTGCGGATTGATGGTTGAAGGAGGAGCTCGAGACGAAAACTTTTTTTTTTGGTCACCCATCCTATGACCGGCCTTTGCGAAAGTTGCTTAACATCAACAATTGCAGATCGAGCGCGTAAGTAAGTAGTCGTTACATCAGTCATGGGGCCTTTGGCGGCTCAATAGTAACCCTGATGAGGTTGGTGAGGTTGGTACTCCACCTCACAACCCACACGATCCACGAATTACGATCCACGATCCAGAAGAATCCAAAATTTTCTTTTGCATAAAACTGTTACCATGTGCATATTCAAATTCAAATTCAAAAATATCTTTATTCAATAGGTAACATAGTTACACTTTGAATCGTCAATTTTACATAACGAACGTCTCATCCGCCTAAAACTACTGGAGCTTCTCACAACCTGTATAGCCGGGGAAAAGAAGCTAGCATACTAGCTGTGATCTCATTTTTAATTATTATGTTACTATATAGCATAATATAAATGAGAAGATTTACTGGTAAGTGCGCTTTCAGACCGTAACTACGTCGTCCACACCATCGTCGTGGTCTGTTAGTTTTGCCATCAAAGTGTGATGTGAAATCTACATAAAAGTATTTTGATTTGTATTTGGTTTTTGGGTTTTAGGTGTAGGCAGAGGTTTAGAACAATTTTTATATTTTTTTTTTATTTTAACACATTCACAATGTAACTGAAAATTAGATATCAAGACCTCACGTGCAAAGTTATTTCGATAAAAATATTGGAATTTAAGTACATAACACACTATGGCAGGAAAAAATGTGCCCCACATATGGCATATGCACGTATGAGTCCTTAATTTCGCCTCATATGTGGTTCATACACAGTGAACGTGTTAAAATATTTTTTTTGTGCAAACATTTATGGTTTAAAGTAGAACGTTCCTGCATCCTAAGTCCATCTTAGGCCGCCTATATATGTCGTTGTGCAATAAAGTATTATTGATTGATTGATTGATTGATCTTTTCATGCCAGTGCATTCAATAAGCGAATAACAGTAATCTACAAACAAACGCACAAACAACCCAGCACCTACATTTATCGCGCTACACAACACATAGACAAAACTTCGCAAGTGCATTCTCACAACCACTCTAAGTGTCAAACGTTTGAGAGCCCAAGAAACTTGTTAGAAAAGTAAAAAGAACTCGATGGGCGATGTTGAGACCCGTCCTAAGGCATGGAGCACACTAACCATAAGAGGAGTTAGTTACTAGAAACTACAAGTATGGCTAGTACAGGTAATGCTGCAATTTAATGTACCTACTTGTTAAGGTGGCCCTAGACATGTGAGCAAATCTTTGTAAAGATGTACAAAGTCCACAGAGACTGTTTACAAAGTTAAGTAAGTTTACAAAGATAAGCACTTTGTAGCCTACTTGCTTGTACGCTCGTCAGTAAAGTCGTTGTCAACTATGATTAACACAATTAAGCAATACTGCTTCTAGTATTGATTAGGTGAACTCTAACGACGTATTCTAGTGACGTAACTTAGGCTCAATAGTATACGGATACCTTCTCCTTTAAAATGATACCTACAAACCTATACCTTATGGTATAAAATGATTATTTTGTAGACACATATTATATATACATAATCTCACGCCTATTTCCCACCGGGGTAAGCAGAGACTAAGGACGTCTCCAATTGGTCAATTGATTGTTTTTTTTTTATAGGTAGTTAATTTTGAAGAACCAAGCGACAACACATGACTCGATCTTTTTTGGCCTCACTTATTGTAGATGAAGATGCCGCAAATGGCATTAACTACTTGGCCGGATTGATTCGATTTTAGTTGTCCACCAATGTATATATCTAGACAACGCCCATTTACCCAATTAATTGTCGCATCTAGCTGGATTTCTCGGAGGGATTCTAACAAAGAAGTACTATTGGATTCATTACTAATATTGAGTACCATCCAAGAATCATCTTGTATCAGAAAATATCAAGAACATCCAATACATAGGTAATACAATATACATCAAATATAACCCAGTTTTTAAACTCTTTGCGGGCTTCAGGCCAAGTAGTTATGCTCCCTCAGGCAAACCTTACTCAGGCAAAAATATGGGTTTTCTCACGATGTTTTCTTTCACCGCTTAGCACGTGATAATCTTTTATGATCCAAACATGAATTCGAAAACAAATTCGATAATCATTGGTTTAGGCCTATGCTGGATTCGAACCCGCGACCTCAAAGTGAGAGGCAAGCGTTCTATCAACTACGCTACAACGGCTTACAAATGTAGAAACCTTATATTCCACGTTGATCAGTGTATCCCTAGCTCGAGTCTAGACCAGGCACAACCACTCGATTTAATTTACATCCCACTCGGATTGTTCCCAACTCTAGAGTTCGTCGAACGTCGAGCGGCTGATTTATTTCCACTCAACAGATCTAAATGGATTTCAGTTCCTTAATATCAGCCCTTTAACTTTGTCATGGCGCTTAATATTGAAGCTTTGCAAACGCCAAGACAGCCAGACAAGTTTTATTGAAAAAGTTTTTGTCAACAATTTTAATAGGTTCCTAATTCAAATATATTATATTTACAGCATGTATGCATTGTCAATTTATTATTGTATTTAATATTTCCATGAATATTCTTTTCTTCACTCTTTTTTCTTTTAGCTTTTCCTCTTCTCTCATCGTTAAGTCTATTAATATTGAACCCAGATCAAGCTACCGAAAAAAAAAATATTTATAATAACACAAAAATCGAAATCTAATACATATTCCCAATCCAAACTAACGTAATCTAAACAATTTATCTCAAATTTCAATCGAATATTGTAATCTTACCAAGTATAAAATATTTAAATACTTACAAGTCTCTTACTTATTACTTACTAAAAAGGGTACTCAAGACTTTCGTATAAAATATTTCTTTAAAATATTCTCTTCAAATATAAGGTAATTGAAAATGATGAAGGTTGCCCTTCCAAATAGCCAAAGGTCAATAAAATTTGCAAACTACTATTTATATCTACTTTTATCGGAATTGTGTTTGAGTTTATTTAATTATCGAATGATTATGTGGAGTGACATTACCAATAATTCATTTAAGTACTGGCTAAATAATCAGTTTTTACTTTCATAATTTACTAAAATACCACTTACTTACTTGAATTATGCACATGTTATTCATATACCTATATTACTTTTATCTCTTTTTATTAATATTGAAAAACACGAACATAATAGATTAATTATATATATAAGCATTGTTAAACCCGACATGGGTTTGTCTCAACGCAAAATAAATAATTTAAAGGTGTTGGGACCCTAGCCAGCAGTGGCAAAAATGTGTAGAGCTCATTTGACTTAGTTTATCTATGAAAACAATAATAATTTCGATCACCGAATGGTGTGGTTACACTTACGCCATCTATTGACGCCGAAACGTACACAGCGAGGGTCCCATACTCCGTGTTTTAAATTATATATTTGTTTTGTATTTGTTACTGTGGTGACCCCTTATAATAAACGTTTCTTTCTTTCTTTCTTTCTTCTTTCTAAGTCCCAACACCCTTAAACATCAATACAATAAATACAAAAACGCTTTATTGCACATATAAACACAACACCAATATATTATAATAGATGGGCATAAAACTAAAAACAACACCAGTTACAACAGTTACAATCACACATCATTGTGACATCAGTTAGCCATCAAAAGTTATCAAAGTTATCTATAGCTTAATAGTTATAGACACCTACTAATAATTATTCCAAATCGTTATATCTCTCAAAATGACTTCAATTCTAACATTTAAGTGCTAAAATTCTTAATTTGGAACTAGCTAGGAGATACAAAATGCTATTTGTAATGATGACTCAAAACACTTGTTATATATTCGGCATTGAACTGAAATAACTAGTGCTTTAATATCATAATCTTTGCAGAATATCTAAGTAACGCGTAATATTTCGTGTCAAATATAATGTTACTACTGATAGTGATATGATAAACACGTCTTAAATTACCCTTTTTTTGACGTGACTTATTGCAGATTTGTCTCGGATGCCATTCACTACTTACCTTCAAATTATCCGGAGGATCTCTAACAAGTAATTTAAGGCATCATCCTACCAAGTACAAATGTAAGACATTGAAACCCTCAAACATATATCTTTCCATCTATCACAGCCAGACCCCGCGGCACAGCAACCGCGCCGCCTGCGTTGCAAATTATATCGAGGGCTTAAATAGCTTTAGCTGCATTGGTCGAAACCATCGATATATTTCTTTTTGTCGATATAATTCTGGTTTTTGTGTCGAGGATAGTCATGTATGAGGTTTCTTGAGAAAATCACAATGTTTTTAAAACTATAGAGGCCAAACCTACGGTACTTTCTTCGTATGGTTTGAACGGAAACGAAAAATCTCAAAAAAATAAAGTATATAAATAACGCAACCTACCAGTCATTCGTTAAAACTAAAATGTTTTAAATGTGTTAAGTAATTAAAGCATAATAATAATATGATGCTTACTAAGTAAAGTCTTATTTTAGTAAGCATCTTAGTAAGTCACCAGTAAAAACAATTGAATTGCATGACGCATTTATTTTTTTTGGTATCTACGTAATAGTAGCTTCTAGGGTCACATTGAAACGTCAGCAACGCGTAGGTTCCAAATCAGCCAAAACAAAACACTAAAGCAACATTATTTATAACACTGTCGTGCCTAAATCACTTCCTCATTCAATAACACTAACATTAATCTTAGTTTTCAATTTCGTCTAGTTGACAGTCGTTTTTAATACCCAAAGCACGACTTCTGATCTTGATATGGCTTGAGAGGGCATTTTCCTGCACGATCTACCTTCAGATGAAAGATAAGAGCAGCTTACAGGCCAGTTCTAGTGCTATTGTGCTGGTACAATTTTGTCACGTCGCCTCTAAATATTGTATTCTGTGGTATCGGACCGGAATCGAAAGACGCCCGCTGTGGCGACGTTCATTTGAAATACTAGAATGTTTCAATATGGCTAGTACCTACTACCTACTTAGATACTGTTACACAGAAGATTTTCAATTGTTCATAGAAGCTCTGTGAAAGCAAGAAAATTATAGATTAAGAATCGATGACATCATGATTACCGCGGTATCGATTCGTAGAATAGTATTTTTTGATTTTCTAGCATATCGTATCGCACTGCAGAGCAGACCTATCCAGATCTATCCAGGCAGATAGTTGTTCTGCCAGTCCTTATCAAAGGCATCCAACTCGTCTTTCCACCTTTAGAATATTGTTATTTAATTATCATCATCACCGTTATTCTATTTTTCACGGGGTCCACTTATCTAACCTGAAGATTCAGCAGGTTCGGTTCTTTTATAGAAGTGACTGCTTATCTGACCTTCTTACCTGGAAAAAAATCCTTTTGATTCCATAGGTACTTTTAACAACACACTACAAATCTACTTACTAAGATTGTACTTATATTTGTGTAACCAACAGTTCACATAAAACGTATCCTTAAAATATGCAAAAGCACTATATTATACTGGACCATGCACAGGACGTACCATAACTTACTTAAGAACACAATAGCATGCTGAGTCCACTTCTCATTTAGCTAATACCTTGCAACATTTACTACGAATTTCATGCTAAAAGCAACATGGAGCTACTTGCTAAAATATGCGAATATTTGAAAGACAAAGGAATCTAGTATACGTAACACAGATCACAGGACAAAAGCCAGTCACCGAATGGAAAGGTGAACTTCTAAGAACTTAAATTTAAGAGAACTGGATTCCCCAACTCTCGAAAACAAAGAATTTGTTCACCATAATTTAAAAACTTGTGTTTGGAACACAATAAACAACGGGTCATAAAATGTGTCGACTGACACATACTTCTTATTTTTCTTTGAAACCGACAGAATTTTAAAACCTAGCGTAGCATAAAAACCGGTCTATTAATTAGAAGCCGTGAATACATTATATATAGAAAACGCCGTGTTTCGGTAATAGAAAAACCTTGTACAAACAAGTTGTAGTCAAAAAGTTAACATAGAGCTTTTAACAGTGTGACTCCTTGAATGATTGCAACATTTCAAAGATCTGAATTCTAAAATAAGTAAGTTTTTTTCGGTCAGGGTGAACATAAGTTTTTGATCATTTGAAAACATAATTTGGTAAACAATAAATTTGTCATAAATCCGTTATTATACGACGATCACGTCATCACATCTTTTACCATCATCTTCATTTATCTATTTAGGTAGGCATTATAATCCTATTATAAACATTATGAATTATCACAACAAGATTGATAAATTAAGACAAATTCCAATCGAGGTGACCAATGCCCTCAGTTTAAAGCTATGCGCGAAGTGTGTGAAAAACTGTGAAAGTATGAAAGCGACTTCTTGGGATCAAATAATTCTTTATGGTGGTTTCCTTAAAATACAATTTATGAATTAAAGCTATTGATTCTTGTCATTTCCGGTTTCGCATGTTTCTTCAATACATAAGAGCTAGTAGTCAATCAGAGCATCTTTAACCAAATTGTAAATCCGAATCAGTAATTATTATACTCAGATCCCGAACTTGCAACCAAATACTTGATAGAGCTACTAATTCACACACATATAGGTACAAATTTTATAACCAATATAAAAAAGTCCTGCATGACATGTTTCTCTCCAACTTTCTATCAATTCTACAAAAATTTCAACGTTTTTCTCACTTTATCCGATACTCCTGGGCATGACATCATGGTCCCGTATTTTCGACAAGGCGCCTTTGTCTCGCAGCTGACAGATATGGTGTAAATCTCAAGCCATGACAGCCATAACGTTTAAATCTGAGCCGAGAAAATATTATTTTTCTTTGTCTGGTAGGGCTGTCTTGTGGTGAATTATAAACGTTGACGACAAGTCGAAGCTTAAAAGATCTTTTTAATTTTATGTTTTTTTTTATTCTGTGGTGAAACAACTAGTCTTGTTTAGAGAGGAGTAGGTAAAGTATCTCTTTTTTATAACATTCATACATAAAGTCACACCGCGGTGAGCAGCGAGTATGGAATTCCATTTGCTTCTCGTATACTTGTCTTGTATACTTGTCTTGCTTCCTTCACATTCATCAATCGTTTCATGTAAGCACGCCGGTTCCCTTTTATAAATAGAAAAGTATAACGTATTATTAAGTACATGTAAGAGTTTATCTTGACCACAAGTAACACTCATTCTACTTATACAAATACTTCTTCAGTTCCAGTTAAGTACCTGTTTACACTTCTAGCTTTATTTCACTCATTGTTCTTCTGACTGACGGCGCCTGAAAGATTTAATATACGATCCTGACGACCCGATTACTTTAGCCATAGAGGCGGCTAATCAGCTCGCCACAACAGACACTTCAGGGCCCCGATACCTGCCTAACTGGGCACTCTCAGGTCTGTTGCGTTAAATTTTGTACCAGGTGAGATCCCATAGCGCATTCGTCTGGCCAAATAGTTAATGCCATATGCGTCATATTAACGATATAGCCGTTTGTGCCTCAAAAAATTCTCACTGACATTCACGCACAAGGTAAACAAAAAAGACATACAAAATAGACTGCTACGTAAGACTCGTGCATTGCTTATGGCAGCTATCAATGAAAGTGCTGATTGGTTGATGCCCTGAACCCTGTAGAAATGTTACGTCATAGCTGATGACGGAGTGGCGAATGATGAAATGTATTCGCGCTGCATTTGTTTGTACAGCCTCGGTTCTGGTGGCGGGAGCAAGGGATGGACTCGTCGCCTTGTTGGTTTTGATAATAAGTAATTCAAAAAATAGTAAAAATATGTGGTGAGCCTTGGGGGAAGCCTGGTGTCCAGCAGTGGACAATCATGATAATGGTGAATAAAATAACACACCAAGAACCCGGTCACTGAGAAGACATTTTTTTATATCCTATCACCTAAGAGTTGCCTGGTTGGAATTGCTTAGCAATAAAGCCTTTTGTAATTTCTGTTTACTTGTAATTCCATGTTGCATGTTGCTTTTCTGCAGTAAAGTATTGTATACTTTTGTATGTTGTATTGATATAAGAAATAACCTGATCTGTTTGTCTGTGTTGTATCGGTATGTTTTTTAAGACAAATGTCTTTATATTCTGTCTGCTGTATCACATAATCATCATGATTAGTGTTGATTCAACTGACACGGAGCAGACATTTTTTTACACTGAAAGCAAAATCAAAATTGTTCAAAAAACAGAGGGAGACTTACCTTTATGTTACTCAATTAACTTGTAATGTTTGGCCAAGTTTATTATTTTCAACTAAACAGTTATATTACTTAGTAATACTAAGTTATGTAGATAGTCAACCTGTTTTGTAGACAATAACCAAGGTTTTGTTAATTTTTTTTCAATGTAAAATAATCGTATGCAAATTAAATAAATGAATGAATGAGTGAATGAAGCAAATGGAACTCTATAGTCTCTGCTGACCCCGGTGGGAAATAGGCGTGAGTTTAAAATCAAACCGCTCCTCATTCCATCCCTGCCGATCCAAAGATAAATATTCCATCGTGAGAGCCATTCGAGTGCCGGTTTGATTAAAAGGAAAATAAATGTTGATCGCCTGCTATAATGATACACCCATTGAGGAGCGCTCGTCAATCAAGAGCAGAATGTGAAATGCCATACTAATTTTGCAATTGATATAGTGATATATGTCTGTGAGTTATAATACCTATATTTCACAGTTGAAGGATCGCCTTGGGCTGAACAACGATAACGATATGGTTCAGTCTCGCCTCTCAAATTTCTTTCTAGTAAATTGTGCGGTTGTTAGGACTGTCCAAGATACTGGAAATAGGTACGTCTTTGTTAAATAAAGGTAATATTATGCTGTTCACAATTTAAAATGAAATCTCTTGGGTTATTTTAAAACTAAAGGAACTAATTTCTTAGGTACGAAATTCAAATTCCATTTCTAGTCTTTGCTAAGCCCGAATGTGTACTATTACTATATTATGTAAATAATAGAGCTTTATTTATAAGCTAGTACCTACTACAATAAAGCCTCTAATTCTATTGTGATCTTTCGTGTGTATGTTTTAGTTATTTATTATGTTATGTGCATTAAAATATAAACAATTTTACAACTTTCCACTGGTAAGCACAGACCTTCATATTATTATAATCAACCGGAAAGGTTGGAGGAGTTTTACGACTAGTAGCCAGAACCAACAACTTGACAAGCTTTTGGAAGCATGGAATCATCTTACTTTCTGCAATGTCTGCAATGTCCCCATAAAGAATATTCAGTGGTTATAATTATGCAATAAAGAATTTTACATTTGTTCAGCATTAATTTAAGAAATAGCTCTCTCTGCCTAACCATGCCCTCATTTTTTTTTAAATGAATAAGCAAATATTTCGTTATGTAACAAAGAGTAAGTAAACCTTAAATATTGTATAAGCAACTGTACGTGCTGAGGGCATCTTAAAATATCTGACTTTTGCAAATGACTAACACGACTCGATCAAGCATACCTACTTACGAAGTAGGCCGCGTGTGTCTTTGTTTAAAACCAAACAAAACCTCGGAGTTGCATGCAGGATACAAAATTAAATTGACAAATATAGCTCCTTCGTCATACGAAACTTTAGGGTTCCCTTGCTTGATACCCTCAGGCCTGTTGTATTAAATTGTGTGCCGGGTGAGAGCCCTCAGTGCTCTCCATTTGTCCAGCCAAGTAGTTAATGCCATCTGCGGCAAATCTACCATAAGTCACGTCCAAAAACTTGATATTTAGAATATAAGATAGATATTTCACTTTTAACGACTATTCTCCATAGTATGTCAGTTGTGAAGGTGTTAAAATAATGATTCGGTATAACACCTCACTTTATTTGATCATAAGTACCTGAACAAGCTAAAGCAATTGTGGAATAAAGATTTTTATAACCCTAATCGTCATTGTCTAGACCTGAAAATGTTTTCACTTTCATTTGTCCGAAATAATTTCGCCTAATATTTCTACAATTACTACTCTTAATTTTCCTTTCTTCTTTCCTCTTAATTTTTCTTTACAAAATACTCATTTGTAATAAAAGGTATGACAATAAGCTATTTTGCACCTTAGTCAAATGCGATACTTTTTGCAAAATGTCAGAACTAAAAAATCCAATTGAATTTATATGAAAAAATTGTCCTAGTGATGTATTCAAAAATAAGAATCAACCGTCGTACTTCTTGTAATTTAATACGTAATTCAAATTCTAAAATAAGTCAAAAAGTATATTGACATTTATTTCTAGATTATAATTTATCTTTGATTCAGTGAAATACCCAATTATAAATCATGTATTTTTTTAGATACTAACTACTTATGTGTGTGTGTGTATGTTTTTTTAGAACCACCGGTCTCTTGGCCCTACGTCGTATAACAAATATACAAGCAATCTGTATAAAAATGTCCGTAGCGCATCTTGTCACAAATGACGGCGTGTAACGACACTGTACAGTCATGAGCAATATCATGTACCCACTTTAGAACCCTGTCGCACTATCACATTTGTCATTTAATGAGACTTACGGTTTAATTTGTCAAAAAAGTTAATGTGACACGGTTTCAAAGTGTATACATATTAGTACTCGTGACCGTATAACCGGTACTGCACATTATTTGAACAGCCATAACATCTTAATTTGAGGTAATGAAATTATACTGCCTACAAAATTTAATTTATACGTATTTACAACACGTTGCGGACGTTTTTAGAAAAACTCCTTCGCGAATGTAAGTCTATTTGTTTATAGGATGCCAGTGCTACAGGATCATGATGTTTCCTGTCCCACTATGATTGTATGGCAAGGGCCGGCATAATGAGGAGTCGCTTGGCCTTGGGAAATTATCAGCGAATCTTCACTCTGTCGGAACATGTCATACAGCTTTCTTCACTGCTGCTGTGACGGGGTGACGGAGTGTGACAGACTGCCATGAAGTTCCGGGCTGGCACCACAGGCACCTGTTCTGACCATCGTCACCAAACATGTAAGTACGTATGCTAGCAAGTACACAGCTGAACCAAAAGACAAGTAGATTAAACAAGAAAATTTTCAAAAATTATTAAGAAACCCTAATGATGCGAAAATATTACCTTTTTATCGACAGATTTGATATCCTAAGATGGATATGATAAACCATAATATGGTGACATTTGATCAGTAACCGCACAACGGATCAGCATTTTACAAAGGAAGATCCTAGATATATGTGTTGAAGAAACATATTTATCCAACAAAAAATATTACAATTAACAGAGACGTAACAAAAGAACCCAGGTTATAAAGCTCCTCAATACCCAAACAAATCTCACGCTTACACGATTTTTAAATGAATAGGTTTGTAAATCTCGAAAGCTGTCGCCGATGGTAAATTGGAAGCTCCGCGGTCGAGGGTTCTATTCCTGGATGTGACACCCCCGGCGCCACAGATATAGAGCGAAGTGTAGATAGCGCAAAGGATAATGCTCATAATGTATGGACTTAAATTTTAGAATCAGAATAATACTTACTTATGCCAATAATTACTTAGTTTATGTTCATGTTCAGTTTATGTTCTTAGAATGGCGTTTCAGGGCATTCAGGGGGTTAATACGGCCACATATAGACAATTCCTCTAAAAAGCAATATTACAATTTGTCACTGTCGCATATACAAGTTCGCAATGTCAGCTAACGTCAAATAGCAGTATTGCTTTCTTAGATGAGTTGCTTCAATGTGGCCTTCTTAACCCCCCCCCCCCCCCCGTACTTGATCAAATAGCTCTGAGGTCCTTTTAAAGTTTAAAGAAAAGTGTGTGTTTAGTTTACTTTTATTTATTTCTTGCTGCGCCATCCAAGATCCTTGTCACTCAACAAGCAAGTACGCTTCAAGTGCGTGTTTATTTTACACATTTGCTGCATCTATTCCCTCTATACCCGTGGTCGGCATGTAATTACTGCCATTTATATCTTAACGTCATGCTCACAATTTGTGTTCCGTTCGTTTTCATTAGTCAATTGTCATGGTGGTAATAACGTTTCGATAATTCGTGTCCTACTCGCTTCTCCTGCGGGTTACGAAATGTTTATTTTTGAATGATGATTCAGTCACTGTGGAGCATTATGTATGATACTGTACATTTTTTTATAATTATTTTGATCTGCAAAAGAAAATGAAAGACAACTAAGACAAGAGAACTGGGGGTTCCTTAAAGCGACGCGATCCAATTCGTTACAAACGTATCTATGAAAGTATAAAACGTAGCTACGACGTGTCGACGTCACGCGTCAAATAACGTCTCACCATTAATTATATAATATAAGTAATATATGTATAATAATAATAATTTATTGCAAAAAAGTGGGTACAGTGCTTTCCTTAAATATAGCTTAGTCTTCTATCGTGTGGGTTGTGACGTGAATTACCTACCTCATCAACCCTAGTGTCAGGGTTACTATTGCGCCGCCAAATGACCCGGACATGACTCATATAACGACTACGTACTTACATCAGTAAGTAGTAACGGCTTAACGTGCCTTCCGAAGCACGGATCATCATCTTACTTTCGGACCATCAGGTATTCAGCCTGTAATGTCCTAACCAAACTAGGGATCACAAAGTGATTTTTTTGTGATATGTCCCCACCGGGATTCGAACCCGGGACCTCCGGATCGTGAACCCAACGCCCAACCATTGGACCACGGAGGTCGTCATCAGTACACCTTGGTATCCAAGTGTCCAACATACAGCTTACACCTTACATGTAACACTTTTGTATATGTAGGTTTGCCTACAAATAGATGCTTTCTGTTTTGTTGCCTTCATATTGTTACCCTTGCATTATTGCGTCTATAAATATAGAAATAGAAGTATTTATAGAAATAGAAACCTCTACTTAAATAGGTAGCGATCGAAACCACTATGAAAATAACCGTCTGGAATAAAACCGTGCTCAATTTCTCAGAAACTCGCTTGCTTTTAGTTAAGATTTATTTTGCATACACCTCCACATTCGAAGCATCTCGAAACTACAAGTATAAAGCCTCAAAGTTGAAACAAAGCCATAAAACGGCTGTAAGGAGCACTTTATTTTGTACATACAGACGAGGATATAAATTGGTAGATCGGCTCTTACTTTTTGTATTAATAAATCTGATGTGCATACTACCATAAAATCACGTTCAGAAGTTCTTGCGGAGGGCAGAACTACATTGGTAGTGTCCGTGAGAAAACAACTTACAATCACTTTAGATTATGATGATACTAATCAGAAATGATTAGTCACATTCTAAGCCACATAACACGGTGATACTTAAGCAACAAAGATTTTGCCTACTAAATTTTGTTTTAATTAAAGCACATAATGGTGCTAATTCCTGTAAATACCATCTAATTTTATTTTAGGTTATATCTGTCATTTTCTTATCCGCCGAAAAGGAAAGGGACGGGTAATCGACAAGCATAAAATTTATGGAACACACGTCAATTTTAAGCACAAATCTAAAACAACCGTCTAAAAATTCGCCCGGGTTATTCATTTATTTACGCATTCTTCCTAAAATTAAGAGCTGTCAATCATCCGTCCCTTTCCTTTTCGGCGGATAAGAAAATGACAGGTATAACTTAAAGTAAAATTAAGAGATGTCTGCAGGAATCGGGGCCAATAACGGGTTCTTACCGCGTAAACTTAAAACAATGTATAAATTTTGTTTTTCCGATTTCCTAATTTAACGCGGCAAGAACCCGGTATTGTGTGTTTTACTCGATAATAGACTCAACGGACAACGTTGTTTTGTCGATGGCCCAGAATCTTTATAGACCGTTTCTTTTTTTTTATATTAAAATTCGTTCAAAAAAGGATCTTTAAATAAAGATTCTTCTATTTATCTAACTCCTGTCTGGCAGACAGATCACGTATCATGAAGACGTTTAATTAGTATCAAACACGCGATCTTCGGCCCCTGAAAACACTGTTACCCGAGCATAAAAGAAGAGTGGCAGCCATCACCGTTGCTCGTAAACTTACTGCTATGAAACACCCGTAAAACACAGAGTGGAAAGAAAATATGATTTCGTGGTTGAGCTTTCTTTAAAAAATATAAAAAAAGAAAAGGGCGAATTAAAATGTTGTAAAGTTCAGTGATTTGGTGGTCGTTACTTACTTAGTTTTTTGGTAGAGTTACGATTAGGTAAAGATATATTATGATACTACGCCACATCCCGAGGCTACGGCCGCTGCTGTCGGAAAAAAGAAATTATAATTAACGGTAATTACTTTATTTAACTTATTAAATATATTTATAAAGAATTCACGTATCGACCCGATAACAATTGACTATATTATCTCCATACACGATGTCTACATACACGAACTCACGACTAGTCTCGACTAGTCTCTGCTTACCCCGGTGGGAAATAAACGTGAGTGTATTTTTTTTCCTTTGATGGAGACTTGAAGATGGAGCGAGCTCGCCCAGAAGGTGCCAGTTCACTCTGGCCTTGAAAACACCCGGATTATATCCATTCGGAAATACAGAAGACGGCAAAGAATTCCACTCCCTAATAATAATTTAACTTCGCAAACAAATTTTACATATCAAAGAGTCCATATATTATTAGCGTTATAAAGGTTATCCCGACTGATAACTTTTCCTGGAAAAATCCATATATTAAGTATTAACACACTTCCCGGATATTATAGACCGAATATTGGCTCTTTTCAATATTCGAATCCCTTTTTGATATGACATCAAAAGAAAAACGGATCCTTTGCCAAACTGATACTTACAATATTGTCATCACAGCGAGGCTCGACTTTTTCTTTGTGATCTACCCTCATAATTTTTTGAATGGACACGGAGTTCTTTATTACACACAAATAGGTTAGGGTTCCGGTGTAAAAAGTCGAAAACGGAATCGTGAGTGGACCGCCTTTTTTATGTCCCGCGCGATTGAATGGCTTCGATGGCCGTTGTTCTGCAACACACGTCGCGTTCTTTTTTTAATTGAATTATGCGGAACCTTCATAAATAATGCACAACTCGAATTTGCCGGATTTTTCTAATTCTATCTCCTTAGCCGACAGTTCATTTATTTATTTCTCAATGTAATTCTCTGAAGCATTTTTTTTAATAATAATATAATCAAAGAGGGCGCACTCGAGGGACTTTGTATTGTGTTCTACCTGAAGTTCTTTAGCCAAGTTCAACACAAGTAAATCTTATTATGCTTGTCAATGGGAATCAAATTACTAGAGGGCCGCAGTTCATTTTATATTTATAACTCTTTTGTAAGGTTGCCTGATTTGTGTAGAGTTTCTTTCTTGGCTCAACTATATTTACTTGCTTTGGTATAAATCTAATTTTAACTTTACTTAATTTTGTGGTCTTTTTACCTACTCAACTCACTTTAGAACGTCCCGGAACAAAGAAGATTTATTACCATAGGTAACTATACAATACACTCGTCATCAAAACCATCAATGTACCAAGTTTATGTTTCGAAAGGATTACCAGAAAAGTAATTAGTAAACCAAATGAAATATTACAGTAGGTAATAAAGTATCATAACTATCTCTTCTGTGGTTTATCACCTCGGCAAGGCGAGGGTACTTAGTGCACCACGCGATGAATGTACCTCTGACTACCCCTATTAAGAATATAGTCGTGAGCTTAAGTTAAAAATGTGTATAATGTTAGTGACGTTTATAATCTGCTGTAATGTTCAAGCCGACATAGCTCTAATGTTCTTCAAAGCACTTGAAATCGACCTTCCAATACTATTACCTATACCTATTAGCCGGAGGCTCGAAACCAGAGGGGGTGACCCCAGGTCTGGGTCTTACCTGGTCCAACGCCTATCAGTGACTGTAAAACACGGCAATGCCGCTAATGTAATGGTTTCCCTTGGACCAGGTCAGACTCACAACACTTAAGCGTCTAGTTGAATGTGACGAAGTTACGTATGTTTCTGATTACTTGACAAAATGTATTGTTTTTTATTTAGTATAATTGTCTTGGATGCATATACATAAATTCACGCTTATTTCCCACCGGGATAAGCAGAGACTATGGAATTCCATTTGCTTCGATCCTCACACACTTCTCTTGCTTCCATCACATTCATCAATCGTTTCGTACACGCACGCCAGAGTATATCGTACTAAACCTTTTCTAAAGACAGACAACTCCAATTTGGTCAATGTACGTCCTTCTAGGTCTTCCTCTGCCGACATGGACATGATTCACGGTCTTTCTCTTGTTATGTACCTATTTGCCAAGTTTCAAACAATATATTTAATGAACTTCACGGTTTCTGCACTTATATGTTATGTTATTATATAATTTACATGGCACGTACAGTTTTCACATGAACATTACGCTATCCGTTGGCAACAGGAACTGAGCAGTGATAACTTTTACATGTTTGTTAAGGGGCCATACTTATCTATGGCGGTCTGGTGTTGCGGCAAATGTCTGCAATAAAATACAAACTAAGTATTTAACACATCTATAACGCAGCATCACGCCTGTATCCCAAAGGGGTAGGGAGATGTGTATAGTATGCACACCTAGTTTATACAACATTTCGGTAATTGTTTATGAGATAAACAACTCTTAGACTCTGATTTATAAACAATTACCAAAATTTTAATCTAATTTTAGTATAATGTAAAATCAAGGATCACCTGATTGTCCGAAAATGTACTCGTAAGATGATTAAGCCGTTGGTCCCGGCTATTAGCCGTAAAAACGCCTCCACCAATCCGCATTGGAGCAGCGTGGTGGAGTATGCTCCATACCCCCTCCGGTTGATTCAGGGGAGGCCTGTGCCCAGCAGTGGGACGTATATAGGCTGTTTATGTTGTAAAATCAAGGCTCCTCATTTATCAAAATTATTATCAAAAATTTGTCAATAGGGTATTTGACTGGGTCAAAGATAAATTATAAAATCCTAATCGAGAAACAGGAGCCAGTCTTAGATGTTTAAAAATCAATGTCATTTTACTTTTCGACTTATTTTTGAATTTTATTTATGAATTCAGTAACAATGAGTACGTCGTTTGACTAGGTTTATTGATCGTCATCATGTGTCGTCACAGTAAAAGTATTTCCATACAAACTCTAAAGAAATCATTCGTTTTGACGTTTTGTAAAAAGTATCTCATTTGGCTGGATTGTCAAGTAGCCTATTCGTCATTTATCCTATCTCAATAATTCCCCACAACATAATATTGAAAGCCCAACCATAATAATGTGTTCCCGAAATGATTTATTCTCGTTAGTTCAAACAGATTTTAAACAGAGGAACTAAGGGTCCCTCTATCCAAAGTACTCGTTTACGACCAAATCGTAAAGTACGGATCACTGAAAATTTTTGATAAGTTACGTTTCTATTCAAATGCCGACTTTACGAGACCCATTATAATTTTACTGACATCCATATTTTTTCTCGTCCTGCTTATGAGCGGCTTTCAAAAGATTTTTTAATAAAAAAAGTTATTTCTTTTTAATCACTTCCCTTTTATTGCCAGCCCGTGACTTTAGGCCGAATGTATTCAATTTTGCACGGTGGCACTATAAAAAACGCTTTATTTGTACTTTAATATGGAACTCGGATGTCGTTCTTTTGTGATGTAATGGGATGGTTTTATAGGTAACTGTTTTTAAAATTTATAATGAAAGAAGAGCAGTTTAGTATCTCTGCAGATCAACTTCTTTCATTCTTTATTTAAATGTCGTGTTGTAAGGCCGAATGGTTTTTTTTAAATCAAAACTTTTGTATCCGGAATTCTCGGTCTAAAGAGGTTACACAACTGCATACATTTTGTAACACATTTGTGCATCATTAATTATTATTTTTTTACTACTTACTCCAGAAAAGAAAATGAAAAAAAAAAAATGAAATGAATAAATGATTATGAAGCCTTTGATTTTGAAATAAAATCTTTAGTTACGAATACGCATACACGTAGTCCATACTACCTAGTCTTGTAATTCA